>NC_065901.1:3939393-4242424 GCF_905147045.1 Nymphalis io | reverse complement strand
TTATTTTCATAATATATTCATATTATACATTTGTTACATGTCATTTAACTAACGAACATTGACAGTCAAAAATAACATTAACACTAAATATTTTGATCATAAAACACACAGACTTACTTAAAAATGTATTACTATCCTAATTTAAACTCAGAACTGTCTTCAAATATATCCGAACACAATTTTTAATATGTTTTCCAACAAACAAACACAAACTACCGTGACCCGTCAACTTTTCGCGTGTAGCTTAACCCGTATCGCTCCCCGGGGTCCTGGGGACCTAACGATTAACTTTCGCCATTATTATACTCCTCCATAGACATAATTCAACATTTTTCCTGTCGGACCTTGTAAGAGGAAAAAATTTATAACCCCCAAGCTGAAAAGCCGTGTTATTTAATTACATGCGCGTTGATTTACTTGTATTGCCCTAACTCTAAGCCAGGGTGAGAACACGGTCGCATCGGGTTTCTTTTATTAAAATTACATTTTTCATATTATTTTAAGCATTTTGAAATAGTAATCAGGTTTATTGTACTTATTGAAATTAGTCTAATAAGCAATAAATTTTCTTCTATGATCATATTTTCTCTTTGCAAAATGTTTTTGTGAATCGATAAACGCCAAAGTTTGCTTATAAAACCCCACTGTTAAGTATATGCCTACTGTACTTATATGAAAAAAAAATCATAATATGTGATTATAGTAAGCAATAATAATCTTATGAAGAACACAATATGACTATCATTATAAAAATATAATATGTTTCTTTTCGAGTAGATGTGTTATAAAATTGATGCATCTTATAGGAAGAGACAATAAATAGATATACCTCTAACGCTTAATATTTTATGTTTTTGAAAATAGCTATTTATATCCGCTACATAGTATTTGTTTCAGATCATATATGTACTTTGTGATTCTTTCCCAGCGAAAAGCATTTAACCGTTGGTAACTTAAATAATTGTTTAAATCTAAAATGCTTCTTAAAAGGCAATAAAAATTACAATAGTACATGAAAAACAATTTGTTAGCAAACAAATACTCAGATTCGAATAAGAAAAGCAACTTAAATGATGAAATTGTTATTTTTGTGGAACAAGTTCCAAAAATACATATAACAAAGGTATTTTTCGTATACTCTTCTGTACTGTTTTTTTTTTATTTCGCAAAAATGTTTCGTTTAACTTCGTCGTAAAACATACAGAAAGAGTATTTTTCATTTAACAAACTCAAACTTTGTCGAATGAAAAAACATTGGAAAAAAACAGATTTTTGTCGCTTTGTATTAATTTTATTTTTTTAAAGAAAGAAACGCGACACGTACGGCTTATATGGAATATTTTGGCTTAGAATTACATTTTAATGTAAACCTACTTCTAAAATTGTTAATAATTATCATATTATATTTCTAAGTAATAATATGAATAATAAAAGAAAACACAGATGATTCAGTGGATATAAAATGGGGATTTTAACCAAATATAGAAAATATAGGGTTACATTCGTGCAATCACGTATAATTTAGTTTATAATTTATTTTGCGAACGGCGATGAAAAAAAAAAACATCATGATAAAATCTGCTTAAATTATATGAAGTTCTGCCTTATTTATTTCTACCAACGAGCACTGAGGCAAACTGGTACGGAAGGTCAATCTTAACCGATATATTTGCAGGATGTTACTGAGTTTTAATAAAAAACACTCGATAATCAATACGTATGTATCAAAACGTATTCTAAAATAGTAAAACTTCAATACTTTATCAATTAAATAAATCACGTTAAACAATAAACAAATTAATTAAATGCTCATACGCTTTACTTATAAATGTGGTGTAGCGGCTATTTGGCTAAACTCTGATTTATCTCTTTCTGTCACTGTCACAGCATTATTCAACTAATCACTTAGGAAATAATGTTTATAAGTAAAGAGTTTATATTAAATTACAATAAATATATTATTAAATTTTTGCCCAATGCCTGTTCCAATACATTAATAAAACATGGAACAACTATCACCGTTTGTTTCCTTTCGTACTTAATTATTGCATTTTCGCTGAGAACAGCTGAGTATTTTACAGTTTTATAAAGTTATCGAAGCAAACAGTAGAAATTTGATCGTTAAAAATTTCAAAGCCTTCATGATTTTTTTTGGTTTAAGCCCCGACTTATCCGCAGAAATGACTAACCAAAACCCTTTATCGTAATTCATGCTGCGAGGATGCAATTTGCGAGGCGAGCTCAGGAAATTCGATTACGCGTTGAATTAACTACTTCACTGTGTACCTGCGGTTTAAAGGTGGAATCTTTTATCAATAGATTCATTTATTAAAACGTTATAGATGAAAAGTTGTGCCATTTACATCAACTAGAATAAAAAAAAACGTTTATGTACGTAAATGCCGTATTTAATCAGATAATAGCTATAGGAAGGCCATATCTTAAATGTGGTATTAATCAGCTTTTGAGTCTATTACGACAGTCTTTTTACTTCAGAATACGAAAAAAATTATTGTTTTGTCACTCAAAACAACTGTAATCCAATTCCCCTAATTTTGTGTTATAATATTGAGAATATTTTATTAGTGAGACAATTCAAATTGATCTATCTTAGTTCAATGAAACATTCCCTTTGATATAGAATCCATATGTCTGAGAGGATTGCAAGCCATAAATTATTCGACAATACTTGGTTCCCAGACTGTCCACCTCAGCAATTCTAATAGGGACTAAATGGTTGCAACGTATCTACAAATTGTTTTTAGTTAACCAATCACTTTATGTTTCAATGTGGGTAATTTTTATAATAAAGTGTATCACTGAAAACAGGTAAATAAATTTTATATACTATTAAGTAAATTATTTGATGACTTAATCAGAAATTTAGTAAGTGGAAAATACCCAAATATAACACTGTAACTTTCGTTTTACTGGAAATTTTGGTACGTTTTAAACATAGACTTATTCGTATGTTTGAATTGCCAAATAAGGTTCCATATGATTCTTAGCATTTGGATTTGTTTGAACTTCTTTATTCAATTTACTAGTTGCGAGGGATTGTCAACCTTGTTAGCATATCGAAAGTCCTTATTGGGTGAGTGAATAAGAAATAGTTTAGGGATAATTCGTTAAGCTTTGTCATAAATCAATACATGAAAGGTATATTTTATTTATTTGACAAACTTTATTGCACACAAACATTATAGCACAGGATATATAACAAGGTAGAGCTATTTAAAAAAAATATATCTTTGTTAATATAATGGTGATAACATAAAATAAAAATAACATATATACATATAATCAAATGGATAAATAGTATTTTTTAACTTTTTATTTAAATATAGCTATCGACTAAGATTGATGGATATCACATTGTATGGCTAATATGCAGCCTGAGTTTATTACCATTGCAAATTCAGGTCTCAGGCAGAGACGTATGTTTGGATCCGGATCAAAACCATGATAGGAAAAGTGTACTTTGAGATATGTAGGAGAAAAGGAGAGAAGAGAAGAGAATTTTATATGACAGCTTGGTGATACTCAACCACCATAAAATAATATTGCTTACTACATTAATGTTATTAGGATAAGTACATTCCTCAAACAAGTCTCACGAGGATAGCTTCATCCGCGCATTTATAATTATGACAATTCTATCGCCAAACATCAATATTATCTATTGTTGTATTCTAGTGTAGCATTTTAGATCCCATAGTTAGCAGTGGATTGACGGTGTAAGGTGTGGTTTATAGCTGTTGCTCTGCCAAAGTTTATGAACGAAGATGATTTTCGACCATTTAGTAGTCTACCGATCAAAAAAAAATTGATATTCTGAAACGAAAACGATGTAATGACAGGAACTATAAATGGTACTTACATAAGAACTAAGGTTGTCATCATCAACGTAAGATACGGTTATTGCCTATTACAATCTCAATGTCTGCGAGCAAGGGATATCGGGACCATCGAGTGGCCTATTTGCTCGTCTATCTTCCCACTCTCCGAAGATAAACTAACTTTTTATTTTTTACCTTATGCTTCTCAGAAATAGACCTTATAAGTTTCGTAGTTTCTTGCCGAGATTCTTTTAAATTGGCTGGTAAGCCTGATAACCATATTATTGGTTAGCTTGTGCCAATCACGAGGTCCAATATTTCGAATTATGGGTAGGGCCAATAAAACGCTCAGTAGCAGCTCGTAGTTAAGAAGTTGCTAATGTTATACCCATGTCCCGTCATATATTGGAAAGCACATGAAGCTTAGATTACCGTTACATCATACTATGAGAATACCACTATTATATCTGGTGCGCAGTTAAATGCTTATGTCATCAATTCCTACAGATTGCACACGTGTTATGAATATCAGTGAGTAGTAGAATAATAGCTTAAGTTAATTTTTTTGTTTAATGTATGAGTTAGAAGCTTAATCATAATTTAAAGTAAGTTTTAATATTTATATAAAATCTAATTTAATAAAAATAATTTTAGCCATTATCAAAATCAAATTCATTAATAATAATAAATCATGAATATTAGAATAAGTATTATCACAAAATACATGAAACTAAATCATAATACCTATATCAATTTATGAGAAATTAATACCAATTAATCAGTAAGCTCTCGATAAGCGAATATTTTTAATTCAAATTTCCAATTTCAACTGAAACGGAAATCATTTATATGATAATGTATAACGTTAATCTCATAATGAGCATGGCTTGTTATCTTAATGGGTTATGGCTTACCGACTGCGGAAGTGAAGGTTCTATGTTTATCAGATTTCCATATTATGGTCTTTCAATGAATTGTTTTTCGATGCAAAATTACCCAAGTATGCATAACATAATAAGCTGTATTAGTAATAAAAAAATTAAACAAAAGACAATTTTATATTATATATTTGACGGTAGTTGGCGTGGTTGGTAAATACTTGCCTTTCATGCCGAAGGTCGTGGGTTCGATTCCCACCCAGGAGAGACATTTGTGTGCATGAACTGTTTGTCCTGAATCTGGGTGTAATTATCTATGTAAGTATGTATTTACAAAATTTCATAACACAAGCTCTGCTTAATGTGGGATCAATGTGTGAATAATGTCCCAGGATATTATTACTATTATTATTATATTTGAATAATCTGCTTTAATTTGCAAGTTTTAGAATAGAACTAGAATTTTATATCAAAATCAAACCACTTATTATATGTTATAATTGTGATAGGATTTTCTAGACACAACTAGATATCTATTGTTGACGCGGAAATCACAGGCGAAAATTTAGTTTACAGTCGAAAAAATATATATCTGTTCCGTAAATTGTGCCGTAAAATGTACAAAAAATTCGACCCTCCAAAATGGATGGAGTATAAAAATGTCAGGTTTTTTTATTCAGTTTCGTAACCTATAACACTTATTTTGCAATAGCCAGTAAAAAAAATAAAGTGGAAACAGTTCAACGGGTGTCGGGAGCCAATAAAAGCGTGTTGAAAAATTCTAACTCACTCGTAGCTGTATGTCGAGTGTAGATGGATGACGAAAAATTTGACGCTGGATGAGATTCGCAGGAAATAGCTCCATAAATTGATCCTAAGGTTTCTTTGACACTTAGACTTTGAAATGACGATGTTATTGATTTAACGTTTGTTTTTCTAAGAAAATCATTAAAGATGTCTCAAATAAATATTATTGTTTAAAATAACAATTCTTAAAAAACGCATTTATTCTAATAGAAGGCTTGAATATAATAATAGAAGGCAACGTATTACAAGTAAAGATAAAATACAACTAATTCCAAGAATAGCTTTTAAATTTTTTAACATTCAAATTTTCTAATTAAAACGAAATAACTGTAAGGTTACCTATTATTACCTACGAACGGTCTAATTAACACAATGTAAAAACTCTAAGGGATAAAGCCTAAAGGCGCCCATTTTATATTTAAGCCCGTGCAATCCCGCACTTTATAAAAAAATCCTTTGTAATCTTAAAATAAATCAGCGAAAAAATTAATTTCACGCGTCATCGGTAGTGGCTAAGTGTTGATATAAATGATAAGGACATTCTCGTCGTCAGTTACGACGTAATTAGGTTCACTTAACACTGGATTCTTATCACTAGCAATAAATCTTAACCGTAAAATATTGCACCAGTTTTGTACCTAGCCATCAGTTTGTGAAGTACATAGTTAACTTTAACATATTTTCAATATAATTATTAATTATCTGTACAAGATTTATACAAGTGTATTGTCGGTCAATATTTTCAATTATCTCTCTTTCGCTTTCTGTCTTTTTTTATTCAAGGTTATGTAACTTTCATTCCTGCCAGTCACATGCTAAACATTTTTATCGTCGGTCTAAAATTATGATGATGTCTTTTCGTAGATGATAATAAAATTCCTTTGTCGTAATACAGATTTTCTCGATTAAATTAAATTGGAATGGCAATTAAATTTTATTTTGATATTAAAAAATAAAGTTATATCATTTCTTCAGTAAAATAACGGTTGACGATTGTAAATTGATTCCGAGTTTTTAATTTTATGGTATCATATTTATATTAAATATTAAACAGTTTTGTTTTTAGAACGATAATTTATTAAATTTAGTGTTATTGTTTTAAAAATATTAAATTTATATTAAAATTTACAATATTTCAAAACAAATTTTTAGGAATTTGGGATTTTCGATTTTAACATTTTAAGATATGGATTTATTGTGATGTGTGTATAAAACCCAATATTAATTTTTATTTATCAATTTGAATGTAACAATGTAAAAAAATTAAATTATTCTCCACTTTTCGTTTCCAATGAGTTACAATAATATTATGTAGATTTGCGTAGTACTATGACATTTTCTTATAAATGTGATTTACCTTGATCTCTAATATGGTTAAATTAACAACATTAGAAATGTTCAAACATTTTGATGTGAAACATCTATTCAATCAATATAGACTAGTATGTACTATGTGTGTATATGTCTGTTTAAGACTAGTATATCCATTAGAGTGCATGGCGTAGAAAATAATGACAACGCTATGATTAATATTTATTTTACTCAAATTTAGTTTGTTTTATTTAATAACGATCAATTTCGGTGTTTCACATCAGCATCACATGCTAGAAACGTTTATCAAAGTTGCGAGTATCATTTTGATATTGAGAGTACATAAGTTTATAAAAATCTGGTTGTCATTACCAATACACAAATAAAAACAACTGTACGATTTCATTTCAATGTGTCAAATAAATATTTACAAAAAAGGCACAAGCACTTTAAAATTAAAAACTACGGTTTTCATGAAATTAGATTAACCTCACACGAAGCGAAATTTATTTTATTATTTAATATATTTTAGTTAAAGTTAGAGTCATATTAAATACTCATTGATAAAAGATAGAATCTACAGTTTTATTTGGAATATATTCGATGTTAATGAACGATCTTTTCCTAATCTATTATTACACTTTGCTCTCTATATGTTCAACTAAAACCTTATTCCATTTCATAGATTGATATTGCGTGTTTTCCCCACCTACTTATCTGAGAGCGTCCGAGATCAAGTTTCAAGGGAGGAACGGGAGAGGAGGTGAAAGTAAGCCTGAATGACCACAGGATGCAGAATGCTTTTTCTATAATGTAATATTTATACATAAAATGTCTTTAATATTCGATCTAAGATTTCAGTTTAGGCAGCAGATTGCAATTTTTATTCCATTATTAATAATGAAATTAAATTACTTTTTCAAACAAAAGAGATTCGAATAAAGTATGGAAACTACAATAGTAAAAATTTAAGTATAGTTTAAAAACAAACTTCAATTTCAAACAAACGAATTAAAGACTATTTGGATCGTAAATATCAGAATGTCTCGTCTACATTTCTACAAAAAAAAAAACAGATATATCGAGCGATATTCCACTCTTATTTCTGTCTACCAAGTGGACTAAGATCTTAAGTGTTATTACAGCGGGGTCAAGTGTCTTTGTGCCTGTCACATGTCAACTGTGGATCCCATTATGTTTTCCTTGAGCTCCTTTTATTTACGCTAACTGTACTCGATAATACTTGTGCATTTAACAATCTTGTTACTTTCTCTAATGACTGTTCTGGTGATTATTACTATTAGTAGCATTGTTTCAAGATGACAAGACAAATAAGCAATATGATTTTTTCCAATATGATTCCTCGTTTCTATTAAAAATTTGCAAATATATATACAGGCTTCCATCGTTATCACCTAACTTAACTAGAAATCAACAAACAGAAAACAAAAACAAAAGCCAATTATTATAACCAAATCGAATACACTCTTAAAGATGTCTTAAAGTGCAAACGTTTTTTATTCGCAAAAAAACTCTGTCGACATAATCTGAATTAAGTCTCCAGATGGATGGACAACCCCGAACGTATATTTTTTTTGAATAATAGCCATCAAATTTTGGCCTGTCCTATTAAAAGTTGCCAAGATTATGGGCATTAGCTCCGGGGAAGGAATTCAACTTTTCCATAGGGCCTTGGATATTTTTTTAGCTAAGTTATTTGAGTTCGCTGAAAGATGAGAGGAGTTTGTGTTCGGTCTCATATTTTATAAAACTGGGCTAAATTATATTTGGTATATATGATTACTTCTGAGTTTTGAATTAATTGTGAAGCACTTCAAATTTTGAATCCAATACCGTTTACAAAAGTTTATATTGAGTCATAGATATTTTTATATAAGTTTGATTATTAAAAAAGAAGTATTCCAAGGCAATTGTGATATTTATATATAAATCAGTAAACACAGTTAATTTCTCATTCATCGATGAACCCTTTTATATAAGCAATTTCTGCACATATCATAGTGTAGTTTACTATTATGACTATGTTATGTTATTATTTTATAAATATCTTAACACAAAATCAAATATTTTAATCGAGTAACGCAAACAGCCTTAAATGTAAAGAAAATATTTTCTACTTTTGAATAACTGTATAGTTTATATTTAATGCAAAAAAACCTAACTATAAGTTTTAATTTTAATATCGAAATCTAGTAAGAAGCTAGTCTATGGAGAAGAAAGTTGGGCATCTTCATTTCTTGTTTTCTCTCCAAGTAACCCGACGACGGATTCAGCTTTTTAATATTTGAAATGAGCTCTGCTATTCTTCGGATTTACTTAGTCTGGGTTCCAACTTGAAAATACCTCTAAAGGTTAAATAAGAGAATTTTTATTTCTTTCATCATCTTGTTTGTAATGGATTTGTTTGCTGTGCGAATACAAGATTTGCTATAGTAGCGTTAACTTTTAAGAGTTTTTAAATATTAGCGTGATAATGTGATACTTCATGTTAAATGGTATTTTATTTAAAAAAAATTGTGAAGTATTTTTTATAGACGAGTCTGTCTACTATTATTACAGGTAGCTCACTAGAACTGAGAAAACAGGCTATAAGACAATGTCATGGAATTCACTGTATTTCATACTTACATATATGTCATACATACCGCCAAAAAGTTATAATTTGTATTGTTATTATCCGATTTGAAGGGTAAATAAGCCAGTTTTATGACAAAGACTCGCGATATAACACACCAAAGTGGCTAATTGACGGAAAATTAAGAAACAAAGCCAGTTTGATTAACATTGAAGAACCACTTATCATTAGATGAATTTTGCTTGCCTTGCTAAAAGTATACAATAATATATACTATAAATTAAAATTATTCTAATTAATATACAATTAATATATAGATTTATAAAAATAAAAATCATGTCCTGTATGTGTATAAAATGTATTGATGAAAATAAGAATTTTACGCCCGATATTATTTTAACGTAATGCAATAAATCAACGCACTGAATCAGATATTATGTGGCATACGACGTTATTATAAAAACGGCGATGGTTATTGGTTTTCCGCTTTCCATCAATATTTGATATATCAATGAACGAATTGTTTATTACAATTCGATAGCACCTACCTTGGTCCGAGATGGTGCAAATTGGGTTCCAATTCGGGCAAGCAAGCTGAATTAGTTACAGTTATGACTTATCTCGTACTCAATAAAGAAAGAAAACAATGTAACGACTTACATATATCGGATGAAAGCCAGCCCTAAAACGGCATGATGGAATTCTACAAACTCTCTTCTTAATTCTTTAATGTAAGTAGGTCTTAAACCAGTCCACTTGCTTATTCCCACGATATCATTGTACTGCAATATATCTTTAAACTGCTTTATAGTAGATGCAAAACAAAATCGAGCCAATGTCACAGAGATCCTTTATAACGACAACTAAAATTTATCCCACGATTCCTAAAACAGGGAACATGTTATTGATACATTCGACAAATTATCGCCCACTTCAACAATCTTTTTATAAATACATTTCGTCCAAGCAAAGTAAATACGTCCGTAAATAGCCCATTTAAGAGTATATTTCCACTAAAACGTTCAGAATAGCCGTTCGTGTTAGCAACTCTTAACCACATTCTGCTAACGATTTATCTTAGCATTGCTAATAGAACGGAGGACAATTTATTTGACACCAACAAAATATACCGGCTGAAATCTAGTTCAAGGAACGAATCGTCGTGAATTAGAGAAGGTTATTTTTCCCTAGGAAAGAAAACTGTATCAATATAAATGTTAGCGTTATACTTTATTAGTGTTAACTATGTAAATATAAGCATTTATATGATAAGTATTATAAATTATAATACGTCATACGATCATTATCCTAGAAAGGAAAATATGTTATACTTTAGTGAATTGTGTTCATAGCCTCTGTATCGCTGACAACTTTCACGACATTTCTGAACAGACACTTCTCTTAAACGGTTATTTTATTTGTATAGATTAAAATAATGGTTTCGTAAATATTTCAAACAGTTTTTATCTAATAGCTGTAAAAGAGTAAAAACATTTTCTACGTCGTCTTTTCTTTTTCTTTTTTAGTAAGTAACAGTTTCAAAGATAAAAATAGCAAAGGAAATTTGTAGTACAACTTATTAAGATTCTTTCATCATTCCTGCCTTCTTGCTGCTAATGCAAGTACGATTTTCATAGAATTATATATAATTATAATTTTATAACTTATACAATGTAGACGCTTATTACTCATACATTCTACGAGATTATTTTTAGTAGGTTTTATTAAGATTTTCTTACTAGGTAGTAAAATGTATGTAAAACTTTTTTTTTTTTGGAAACGTCGATTTTGTTAATGATTAGTAAATAGTAAAAAAATTGTGACCACTAATAATTTTAATAAAAATATAATAATAATCAAATTATTCTGATAGAGACCGATATAAAAATAACGACATTAAGACATGTGTAACAACAATCATATTGGGATTAGGAAACACTTCGAAAACGAGGGATCCAAATATAAAATCGACGTTATATAGCTTTTAAAAATTAATTCAAAATATCGAGTTATATTCTATTTTATGTTCTAAACAGGTCGTAATATTGTTATTCGAGTAAATATTGAACAAAATTAAACATTTTTCGAGAGCCCTCGAGCGTTCGGACACTACGTCATCCGCAAACGACCCTCCCGATTTTATGGCTCACAAATAGAAATAACAAATTCATTGCAACGCGAATGTGACAATAATTTTTACTAAATATGTCTATAAAACGAAACAATAAAATCTTAATACAGAAAGTTTCGCGATAAGCCTCAAATGGGTCAAAGAACAACGGGCAATAGTAGCCGTTGTCCCTGAGAAAACAGAATTATGTGACATTATAATACTTGATTGTCGATTTTTTATTATTTTTCGCTGTTACACTATATCGTTAGACTATTTTATGTCATTTCTGAATTAAGTGACTTTGTTGTAATCGTAACTAACTTTAACACGGGGTTTTGCTTTATTTTTATTATATAAAAACAAACGACAATGATCTGCCTTGCTTTAGAAATACACTCAGTGTCTATTACGGTCACCTATTTTTCGATTAGTTTGTTGACAATACTTCTTAGTCGTTTTTGTCTCACTGAAAAAGCGCATTTACGCGTTTCACCCACATGAAGTGGGGGGTGTGAGGGCCTCGCCGGCACCTAGAATGTCCAGTGCATCGGAATACCCACTAAAAATCCAGCGGTACCCTCACTGTCTTTTCTTTCGCTTGCGCATACTACCGTGACGTTCCGACGGTATTCCCGCTAATACTTCTTACTCCTGGTGTTTCAGACCACAAGTTCAAATTCGATTGATTTTCATCATACTCTGCTAATTTTCTTACTTTATTATTACAGTATATATCATAAAGAAGTGAGCATATTGTTTCGAATATTTCATGTTGATTCATAAATCACAACAGAAGAACAATTTAAAAAATATCCAAAAAGCCTTCAAATTTGTATATAAGTTTTCGTTTATTGAAAGAAATACCAACTTAGATCACACATGGCTGTAAAAGTATTACTAATGTAAAAACTATATTATATAATATGGCCCACTTCCTCGTATTATTTATATCAGTAATAAAAAACATTTTCGTAAACAGTAAAACTTACTTTACACAGGATTGAACACTTTTTTTAACATAATTTTAATACATGATATAATTAATCGTGAAAATCCTGCAAATGAAAACCAATTAAATCATAATTCTTTATACGAATATACTATTATGGGTGTTTTTGTGCCTTGAATTTCTACCACTAGTTTGGGGTTATAGTTTCAACGCAGTAGAATTGATAAGTCACTTCCTTTTTTCAAGAAGTACCTTAAGAAATTAATGGAATACAAATTGGAATAAGTTATTTAAAACTAGTAAACACACGAGAAAGAGAGAAGTGGGCTATGAAATTCCATGTTTCTTTTTGCAAATTTTTTTTTTGCGATTATATTTAAACATAAGTAATAATCTTATCAATAAAGTTATGTTTAAAGGTATCAATATATTTTAAGAGCTTATTTAAAAGAATATTAGAGCTATAATTACAAATGTAGGAAAAATATTCTCCGTACACGGATAATATGTCAAAAGAAAATGGAGGCAAGTAAAATAGGAACTAAAATCGGTTTCAGTTCTGTCTGGGTTTTGACTTCTTTCGCCAATCATGACATGAATATTTATCCCAGACTTAAGCCTAGTTAAAATCAACAGTTTCTTAATATGATTGTAATTGCATATAAAGTTGATTAATAGTGACCCCGGTAAATATTAATTCGATAATTTCAACCTGTCAGTAAGGTAGAAATTATCGAATTTCGTATTCCTTTAAGTGCCTACAGCAAATTATAAGCCATTTACTTTCTTACTTTAGAACTAATTTCCAAAAAGCAAGTCAGTGCTAATAGGTGTTAATAAAGTTAATTACCAAACCAGTATCGCAGTTGTTGAAGCGAAGAGGATAAGTCGAACTTGACGCTTGACTAATGATTGTTCCAATTATGTTGATTAACGAGATTATTGGAAGAATTTATTGAGCCAATGTAAAATGGCAATCGATTCTTCTAAATTGTATTTAGAAAAATAGATAAAAATTTGATGTTAGAAATTGATCACAAATTAACCTGATCAATCAAATTATAATTGTTTTATTTGTCTAGTTAGTGGCTATCCTGCTTGCCTGCAATAAAATCCCTTGAATTCTGAGAAACCCTCTAAAATTCATTACATAAAAATTAGGTTGATTATTTTTCGGTATTAACACGATGCTAGGAATTGGTTACGTTCTCGAGCCTCAGAGAGTCCTGAGACTAATGTCAGTGTAATCACCTCAAATTGTCTCATACACAATTTCTTTGGAATATAGTTTCTACTAGAAGACCACAAGTAACAGCGGTTACTCTTACATAAAAGCTAAATTACATAGATGTGTTTATTAAATGCAATTAAGTTTATATACATATATTGCATAAAATACCTTCACATTTTTTGTCAGTTATATAATCTTGTATTGGGCAATATGCTGTAAGTAATATTTTGTTAAAAAAAGTATTTTTTTAATATATGATTAAAATTTGTTAACTCGACTTAGTTGAAAAAATCTCTTGAGTTTCATTATAGACCTTAAAAAATTACCATGCTATTTGTTTATAGTGCCTTATAGTATATGGCGCTATAATTAATATTTCCTGTGCTGTTGGTAAATTACCGTTCTAAATCGATCAGAAAATAACCAAATCAAATATCACTATTTATTTACTTACGAATAAACTATATTCATAAGTTACAATATATAGCGGCCGTCGTTCGCCAATTTAAATTTATGGTGACGTCATAGCCTTTGACATTCTCGACACTACTATAAATCTAATGTCAACTCATTTGTCAAAATTAGTTGGGGCGTTAAGGTTCGGATAACATTATACAAATATTCTGGTATATCTGGCTTTTGATCAAGTGATACGTTTTGTTATATTAATATTATAAAGAGCTGATTTTGATTGAAAAATAATATTAAATATAAGAAATATAATACATAAAACATATTTCAATTGATATGAAATATATACACACTTATGAAATACATACTCGTATTTAAATAATGAAACTTTCATTATTTAGTAGTTATTCATTAAATCATAATTAAAATATACTTTACTATATTTAAATATCGTCTTATAAGCACTTTTAATTCGAAGTTTTCAAGATGAAATTAAATTAAATCGGTAAATAGTAATATAAAGTTGCTCTTTTCCGACAATAAAATTAAATGCGTATGTTAATTCAATACAAAATGTAACGATCATTATTATCAAGACAGATCTTTACAAGTATTATAATATTATCTTTTATTTATGAAAATTAAACCAGTGTTGGATTTTAATGGAACATTTTGAATGCGAAATTAAACGGTTTTTCGAATAGCAGTGAAGGAACTTTACCTATTTACAAAGTCTAAGCGATATTTTATATTTTATGAGTTGTTCATATGAACACTGGTGTATCCTGTAAGCCAATGTGGGATATCAAATAACAGCTTTTCATTGGTTTGGTCGGGCTTTTATTTAATCGCAACGTTCCTTTTTTATTTTTTGTTCCCAACGTAAAAAGGTGCCATAACCACAATTGATTTTGTGACAATTTTATTTTATGGAAGCTGTATATATTTTTACCGCATGTTAAGCATTTAATAAATAGTTAAATATAGTGTCTGAGCGTATAACTTACAATACATAACACTTCTATTCAGAGTACTGATAAATGAGAGTCAAACAAATAAGTGATTAGTATTTATAAGTCGAAGGGAAGCAATGGTAGAGTTCATTACAATTTACAAGTTTAAAATAAAAATGGATTACAAATTATCTTTTTTACTAAAAGTATTCATTCCGTCGTTTAGATTTTTTTTTTAGTTTTGGTAGAGAAACAACTTTGATTGTTGGAACTTGGAGATTGTGCGTCGAGTAGCTAAAATAAAACAAATGATTTATGCAAGTTTATAAATTTAAATAACAATTGCTTGTTTATAATTGTTATCGCTCTGTCAATTGTTTCAGCATAAAATCATGAGCTAATCGCCTGATGTACCGATAAGTGCCGGCCCATTTAGTCTTAATGGAGCCGAAATTAAGTTACACTCAAATTGAGGCGTTCAACACTTCAGCGCTCGAGTATTGTTTGGAATAGGGGCGGTATTGATGTTGTTAAATTTTATTTTTGCCCCAATTTATGAATTGTAACGTTAAGTAACGGAGCGGCTAATCATCAGAAATTTTACTTGGTACATATTTGGAATAAGTACACGGAAATATAGTCGATTTATGTTCAGGGGAGGAGATATTACATTAATACTCATATGTCATTGCATTAATAGTAATAATTATTATTTACTTATGAAATTTATACATTTACTTTTCAAGCTCTTTAAGGAATTGCTAATATTTTATGTACTTCTCTGTTAATATAAATATAGTAGTGGGGTCGAATAAACAGGTTTAGAATTCAGGTTCCGGGTATTGAAGATTTCACCTGCAAAAGAAGTAGTGGTGTCGACAGTAGCCAAAACGACAACAATTTTTGACATACATACATATGTCAAAGATTTTTCAAAGAATTTTCTGGTGATATGGCTTTGTGCAAACTTGTCTGGGTAGGTACCATCCACTCATCAGATATTCTATTGCAAAACAGCAGTACTTAGTATTGTTGTGTTACAGTTTGAAGGGTGAGTGAGCCAATGTATAAGGGACATAACATCTTAGTTCCCGAGGTTGGTGGCACTTTGGCGATGTAAGCGATGGTTAAAATTTCTTACAATCCCAATGTCTATGGGCGTTGGTGACCACTTACCATCAGGTGGCCCATATGCTCGACCTCCTACCTATTCTTCATTAAAAAAGACTTGATTAATACTATACACAAATAAAAAATTAAAACAGCTTCTGCTAACATACTGCTATAAGGAATTCGTGTTGAATGGCAAATCTCATGTTCTTGACGAAAAAGAATCATCAAGTTTCCTGTTAGAAGTGAAGGCAATAAAACGCGTTGTTTGTATATAATGTACATTACCACTTAGAGACATATAATGTTTAGGCATTATATATTTCGTAATGTGTGAATAGGATGCTGTTGAAGAATAGTTCTTTGTACAAGTATTTCATTTTATTGTTGTCAAAATAAGCCACACACGGTTTACAGTTATGGCTAGAAAAGGTTGTGGGTTGGTTTTCATTCATGACATTTTCTGTTATGTATTAAATATATTTATAGACACAACCTACATAAATACGTTATGTAAAATGACATTATTATTTAATTTTTGTTTTTACGAGCTCTTTTAGATGCGACATAGACGTATGTACAACAAAAAGTGCAGGGTTAACACTGACGAAAATTTCTCATATAGCATATTATATAAGCATTATAATATCTCCTACTTATTTTATTGTATCTAATGGGTACGATAGATTTTTTTTACAAGGTAATCTTTAGAACACTAAGATGCGTCAAAGAACATTGCTGGAAGTCGTGAGACACCATAAATAGACCGCGTCGTGTAATAAACTTAAAATGTCCCTTTAAATGAGAACATGTTTTTCCCTAGCAACTGGTACATGGATTTTATGCTGCAGGTTCATATGATAGTTACCAGTCATCATATATGGCACAGTGAAATAACAATGCTTTGTAAGACTGTATTTCAATTTAAAGGGTGAGTGAACCAGTGTAATTACAGTGCACCGACGATAGAATTTTGCGCAGGACTGTCTGGGTGAGTAGGACAGCAGTTATTCTACCGCTAAACAGTTATACATTGTATTGCTATATGTCATTAATGGTTAGAATATTTTTACGTAATATTTTTTTTATATATTTTGCAGTGAAAACTTCTTTAACCGCGTTGCGCTGGTTTATCGTAGGGGATAAACTCGTAGCTTTACGTCACCGACTCGCTCATGTTAATATAATGAAAGAATAAATATAATGAAGAAAAATTTAATTCCTCCGTGTAACGATTAGTTGGCTTAAAGTTCTCAAATACTACGATTATTCGAATGAACCGAGGTTGATTCCGACCTGAAAACATAATTAAAAGTTTCATAATTATTTATTGACATTTTGAAATATTATAATTTTTTTATTATCACTTTTGAAGCGAAAACTTCTTTAGGCGTGTTGCGCTGGTTTATCATAGGAAATAGACTCCGTGGCTTTCCGTCAGCGGTATGCTAATATTAAATATTTGAAATGTATGTAAATACTAACAAAATATACATATAATATGTGTATTTTAACTATTATCATTAATTTAAATTAATCTGTATGAATATTTAGTACCGAGTTACCGACATAAATGTGTATTTTGATGAATAAAAGGCTATATAATAAAAAGGGAGTAAATAAATAAATTCTAAGTAGATGTGCCAAATGGTTTGGAAATTGGACAATTATATGTAACAGTTTCAAGTTTTCATTTCTATCGGCAGTCCCTATGACTGCATTTTCTTCAAGGCTTATTATTTAATAATAAGCAATTTTGGCTGTAGCGTTTAAACAGAAAAAGATTCGTGAACATTTAATTGCACTGAATTTCAATTCTGGGTAAAATCTGGAAATAACGATATTTCTACTGGGTAACTATTTTTTTCGTAGTACTTAACTAAGCTTTATATATTTATTTAATAGGAAACGGTACCATCTACCCAACTAAAATTTCTTTCCCGTCACCGCGAGGGTGGTTAAGGCGCTTACGTGCTCGATTAGTTGCGCTTAACAAAAATTTCCTTAGTCGGCTCTTACAAGACCCATGGGGTTAGACAGGGTCGCTCTATTATACTTTGGCGGTACTACTGTACATCCTCTTCATAGTAGACTAGTAAAATCAAACTGATTTGTATTGTCTTTATTTACATTTTTCATAACTTTATAGTTAGTTTATTTTAATTATATAATTCAATAAACGACCAACTTTGCAAGACTGTTATTCATGAGTAAAGTGATATAAAAAATTTAAGTTAAGTGATATGCTATTGACGAGCCGGACAACGTAGTTGGTAGATACTTGCCTTTCACGCCGAAGGTTGTGGGTTCGATTCCCACCCAGGACAGACCTTTGTGTGCTTCAGCATGTCTGTTTGTCCTAAGTCTGGGTGTAATTATCTATATAAGTATGTATTTACAAAAGAAAAGTAGTATATGTAGTATATCAGTTGTCTGGTTTCCATAGCACAAGCTCTGCTTAATTTGGGATGATGACCATGTGTGAATAATGTTTCAGGATATTATTATATTATTATTATTATTGATGATATAATTGTTAACTAAATAACACTATCCAGTACGCCTACTGTCTCTAATAAAATATTTTGTAGACATTTTAAATATTTGCAAATTCCTCACACAAGTTATTTCAGATCAGTTTATAGATAAAGTAAAGAAAGTTTATAGATAAAATAACAATATTTAAGTCTACTTAACACTTTGTGTTTGTCTTAAAACTATGAACTATAACTGCGTCAAAGTTTCAAATATAGTGTAACAATAGTTTTTGCTTAATAACGAACGAAACTTTCTTATATAATGCCACGTTTCTTAGCTAAATGTTTTTAATCATAATGAAGTTCTATCACAATACTGTCTTCTTTTGAAAATATATTGACCAATATGAATACAAGTTTCTGTTTCTATCGACACAACTTCATTAAAAGTCAGCAAGCAGTTCCTTACCACGTTTTGTCGTAGTTCGAAGCTTGGAAAGTTTGAATGAAATATAGCTGAGCGGTATTTTACTTTGGATAGATGTTTATATTTAAAAGGGAAGCGATAGTTGGAAATTTGTTTCATTTTGAAAAGAGAATTTCTTTTTTCTTTCAAAATACATTTTAAAATATTTTTAACAATGTAAACCTTTTTTATTGTTTCAAGTTTCAAAACGACCATACCGTTACGCCTTCAATTAAGCGTACAGCTTGCGTTAGAAGTGGGGCCAATAATATCCCAGGAGTCAGGATCAGACCTGCGACTTTTACAGCATAATATATATATATATATATATATATATATATATATATATATATATATATATATATATATATATATATATATGTATATATATATATATAAAGTAAAAGTAACAGCCTGTAAATGTCCCACTGCTGGGCTAAGGCCTCCTCTCCCTATTTGAGGAGAAGGTTTGGAGCTTATTTCACCACGCTGCTCCAATGCGGGTTGGTGGAATACACATGTGTCAGAATTTCGATGAAATTAGACACATGCAGGTTTCCTCACGATGTTTTCCTTCACCGAAAAGCACGAGATGAATTATAAACAGAAATTAAGCACATGAAAATTCAGAGGTGCTTGCCCGGGTTTGAACCCACGTTCATCGGTTAAGATTCACGCGTTCTTACCACTGGGCCATCTCGACTTCGATATATATATATGCTATTTCATTATTGTCCTAAGCATTATATTTTTGTTGATCAGTGTGATGATTGATTGATCAGATTGCGACTGACTGCTTCATAGGTTTACTGGTGGTAGGGCTTTGTGCAAGCTCGTCGTCGTCAGATATTCTACCGCAAAACAGCAATACTTGATATTGTTGTATTCCGGTTTGAAGGGTGAGTGAGCCAGTGTAATTACAGGCACAAGGGACATAAAATCTTAGTTTTTTTTTTTATATGCCCCGGGATGGCAAATCACTCTACTCCACCTGATGGTAAGTGGTAGTAGAGTCCAAACGCGACGACGGCCAGTACAGAAGAAAAGGGAAGAATGTTCTGTACTAGCCGTCCCCGCCTTGCCGGCCCGCAAGATGCCTCTTCACGCCTCGTTTGAAGGAACCCGGGTTGTAAGAGGAGGGGAACACGTGAGCTGGTAAGGAATTCCATTTTTTGGTAGTGCGACAAAGAAAAGAGTTGCCAAATTTCTTTGTGCGCGATGGAATTGATGTCACAGTTAGGCGGTGACATCGAGAACCAGCTCGCGTGGACTTAAGAAGGAAGAGGGAAGCAGGAATTAGAGAGAATAATTCCTCAGAGCACTCGCCGTGATACAGACGATAGAAAGCGCTCAGTGCTGCTATCTCGCGACGCAATTGTAAAGGTTCAAGGGTGTTTGTGACCTTTACGTCGCCAATAATGCGTACTGCACGTCGCTGCAACCGGTCCAAGGCCTCCATTAGGTACTTAGCGGAGCCATCCCAAAGGTGCGAGCAATATTCAACGCAAGACCGTACCTGTGTTTTGTATAACAGGCACAGTTGTTGTGGCGTGAAAAAACGCCGCACCTTGTTCAGAACTCCGAGTTTTCGTGAAGCTGTTTTTATAATAGCCTCGATGTAATCCCTTGGACTAAGGTCGCAGCGAACGTCCATCCCCAGCATGGCGATTTTGCTTTGTATCATCAGCGGTGTGCCACAGAGGGAGGGATGAGGGTAAAATGGTGACTTTTTCGCTGTGAGAGCGCACACCTGTGTTTTCTTGGCATTAAACTCAACAAGATTATCAGAACCCCATTTGGCGATGAGCTCTAATGTCCTATCGAGTTCAATAACAAGATTCTCCCGCCTCTCCTCAGTTTCCGCCCGCCCAGCCACTGCGCGTCCGTGGTATCCACCATGCACTGTACTGTCATCTGCATAGCAATGTATGTTCCTAAGAGAGAGCATATCATTGATATGCAAAAGAAAGAGTGTGGGAGATAGCACAGATCCCTGGGGGACGCCAGCATTCATTACATAGAATTGTGAAGCGCAACCATCTACTAAAACACGAAGGCTACGCTTGTGTAGGAAGCTGGCAATCCAGGTGCATAGCTGAGCAGGCAGACCATATGCCGGTAGCTTGGAGAGAAGACTTCTGTGCCAGACCCTGTCGAAAGCCTTGGAGATATCGAGGCTGACAGCCAACGATTCTCCATGCTTGTCGATAGTTCATGTTCCCAAGGTTGGTGGCGCATTGGCTATAAGCGATGGTTGACATTTCTTACAATGCCAATGTCTAAGGGCGTTTGGTGACCACTTACCATCAGGTGGCCCATATGCTCGTCCACCTTCCTATTCTATAAAAAAAATAAAAAAAATAGGTCTAGTGGCTAACTTAAAAGCCCCAGAACCCGAGGTCGTGAGTTTACGGCCCAGATTACTGGGTTATTATAATTATCAAGTTGTTTTCCCCAAAACTTGCACCTTTTACCAATGCTATCACTATAAATATGCTTTCTTTCAAAATTAACAAATTAGTTTTGTGGCAAAAATCCTAAGAAAATTTGTTTTTTTTTACCTTAAAATCCTGTAAATTGAGAACAGACCTTTCATTTAAATTGTTTAAATTAATAAAATACAAGATGTGAACATTGAGAGCACCCGTTTTTTCACTCTTGTTTCCACAGCAAAATAACGTTCTATATTTTCGTAGGCTTTTAAAATATACGTACATTACCTCACATTGTCATAATTATACTGTCGACGCTTTGACCATTTTTACTAGTTTAAATAAAAAATTTAAATCGGTTTGTATGTGCTGAAAATAATAACGGTTTGAGAGAAATTACATTCAGTAGCAATGTGTGTAATTAACAAGTTAAGTAGAGTATTAAAACTCAGACTACAATCACAACGAAAATTTAATTTAATTAATTAATTCGTTTAGAAGGAGAACAATAGTTCATGACCATTGTAATGCATGGAATGATAACCCAATTTACATAATGCAGAGTAATTTTAATAAAGCTTAAAAACAAATGAATGGATACAAAAATGTACTGTTAATACCTCTTAAAATTGAGATATTTTTATTTTAATTCAACTTCATCATACTAATGTTATCGAGAGGTCAGTTTTGTGTATTGTTAATTGTTTCTTACCGGATTTATTCAAAATTGATTAATGTCAACATTTTTTCAGAATATCATAAGAATGACATTATTGTATATAAGTATATAATTATAACTAAATCTATTTATTTCACATACAGTATTATTAATTGTATAAAAGTTGTATTAATTTTTAACATTTTCTGTAAGTTAAAAATGCATGAGAAAAGCTTATTGGTAAAATAAATAATTAATTCGATAATATCGGAGATGTCTTTTTGAAGTGAAAACTTCTTTAGGCGCATCAGCACAATGCGCATGTTTATGGTAGAGGATAAACTCGTGGTTTCGCGTCACCGACATGCTAATGCTAATATAATGAAATCGTTGAAAGTACAAATAATTTAAATATTGTGAAAATTAATGACGATAATGATTGAAATTTATGTAAATTCTAACAGTACATACAAATAATATAATAGTTTCAACTTTTCACTTCTATCGTTCTCCCCTATACCTGTTTTTTATGTTATATCGGATTGCTTGCATAATTATTTAAATTAAATCTTTATTCTTGAAAATTTTAAGACGAGACAGGTAATTTATTAAACAGTTTATTATTCTCATTCCGAATTACTACTAAACCAATAACAACATGAGTCATTAAGATATCATGATGAGTCTACCACGAAGAAGACTCTATAACTGTTTCCAGTACCAGTACCAGTAACAGACTGTGAATGTCCCATTGCTGGGCTAATGCTTCCTCTCCTTTTTGAAGAGAAGGCTTGGAACGCTGCTCGAATGCGGATTGGTGGTTTCCTTACGATGTCTTCCTTCAGAGTCAAGCACGAGATGAATTAAAGGTATAATTATGATAATTATATGAAATCTCAATTCTATATAGATCCAATAACAATAAATATAAACACACGATGGTAACAAACAGATTAACTGATAGTATATCATTCAGGGGCCAGCTTTCAATAGAGGTTCCGAATGGGGCCATTATAGCGAATTTATAGTAGTTTGAGGCGGTCCATTGTCCGATTGCGACACTTTTGTAAGCGTTTCCGTGCGTAATGTAGGATGAAAATTATCTTAGGTGAACACTGCCTTACCAATTGGACTGAGCATTTGCCTTTCAAGGAGCACTTAGAGCAATTGTAGTTTTCTTTTATGTTAAATTGATTGAAATAATTTGTAATTCAAGTTAGGGTCGCATAATACCTTCCGCGAAATTTAAGACAGGAATAAGTCTACGCGTTCGATTGTATGAACGGAAACTACTACAAGAAAAAGTCACGAGAACGTCAATGACGTCAACGAGAAATGAGACGTCATTTTATATAATGTATTTTTATAAGACAGAAAAGTAAGGTTAAGGTTTATAACATTTATTTCCTAAAAAAGAAGAAAGTCCATTTAAACTTAGGAAATAGCATTAAATATAAAGTACTATACCATAACTTATAAGTCTACATTTTTTGCCAGTAAATAACTTTTTTTTTAAATATATTAATTGAACATGCATTTATACTTTGGTAATGAATTATAAAGCTGTAAATGTAAATTTGAACCTGGTTGACACTTCTAATTTTTGCCAGTCAGGTATATAAATAACTATATCAATAAAATATATCAGGTATAAAAATATTTGATTTTGTTGTTTTAAATTGTCTATAGTGGATATTATTTACATATATTTCAATGATAGTTTTATGATTATAAGGTTTATCAACAAACAATTATAATATATAGAGAATAACACAATTATTTTTTTAAATATATATTATACAATACACAAATACTTGTTATTAATTTATTCGACACTATAAAAACAAACGAAAAATATGTATTTACAAAAACTGGCATAAATTGTGTTTGTGTAACTTTGCAACATGGAATTAATCTGGATCCACTTATTTATTTATACTGAACTGTATATAATATAACTGTATGTGTATGTATGAATATTTAGAACACAAATTAATTTAAGTGAGATTGTACGAGATAAGGTTGACGGATACGAACTTCATTTCAAATAGAAACTTTGGCAGTTACCTGACAAAGTCGGACCCCAGTATCAGCGTGAACTGTAATTATGACATAACAGATTTTTTTTTAGATTTCGACTGTCTTAAATCTATACCCAATACTATTAACCAAATGAATAAAATATTAATTTGGTTAAAAATCAAAATATATTTTTATAAACATTTCGAATTGTCAAGAATAATTTGTCAAAGAAACTTTAAGGAGAGGGCCTCCGCTGATCCCTATGCCGAAGAAGATTGCGAGGAGGCGTCAACGCTATCCCATTGCCGTAAGCGCCGACAGATCTAGGGAATCCAGGGAACTCATTTCAGTATCCGCGAACCCTCCTAGAAAGAGTACCGCATAGGCGTTCCAATCATCAGGACATCACGGAAGCATGCACAAGCCCGTAACGTCTCTCGAATAGACGAAGTGGGTACTGATAGTTTTTTAGTGTATTGCTAATGTGAGGCGATATAATTATAACCGGTAAGTCGTCAATAATCGTAAGAGTCGATATAAATAAGTACTATAAGTGAAATCAAATACTTGAAGACTCTGGACAAAGCCAGGGCAGATTGCCAGGCTGTTGGAAACCTCTGTTAATAGTGCAACCACAGTTCCAACTTCCAACATAAATTATGACTCAAACTATGACTGAGCATTATAGAAGTTATTTCTGTCGGTTAACGACACAGCAGACATATACTTCAATACATCTATGTTATCGTATAAAATGTTATATTATCAAGTTTTGAGTCACGGTCCCAATCCCGCTATCAGTAGCGCCACTCATTTTAATTACTATGTTAGAATGGGACATATTAACTCATACGACAACATCGTATCAAATATATGAGTATATAAATACGAAATACTACATACTATTAAGATTAAACTATTGTTATTACAAAATTATATATTGTTTTTTTTTTAATAAGAATAAGTATATTTTTAAAAAGGTACAACATCAGATACTGTAAGTACAAATGTCTTGAATTTAAAATAAAATAAAGCTAATTCAAAGAAAAATCTAACAAAGGGTACTGTTGTCTATTCAAGTCCAATTGAATGATGTTTTAAGTATTGTTAAAGGCTATCTTAGATTAGCAATGACGGAGTAAAAATAATTTAAGGGTGTGCAACTCAATACAGGTGACACAGGCGAAGTGTACAGAAGTGAATTAGGTGTATTAGAAACATTTCACCATGAGTTGCGAATTTCACGCAAAGTTTCAATGTGACCAAGAAAATGTTCGATGATTTTTTTTTTTATATAATACAATTTAAATTTTTGATTTAATTTTATTTCTGATGGCACAAGAATCTAAGCAACTTTACAATCTTGGAAGATAATAAATGAATTAATCATTTCCGATTGTATATAAGGAAACTATTATAAAAAAAGTCGCAAATCCAACTTAGTACTAACGTAACGTTTTTGTCCAATTTCCAAATGTTATATACATATAACATTTTTATATAACAAATTAAATCAAGAAATACTGATATCGTCGCGCTCAGGTTCGACCTAAAAAAAATCTTAAATCGATTTGGCAGAACAACAATAAGAGAGAAAATGCAACAAAAATAAAACGATTAATACATCTTATCAAGACGACTCCGCTATCAGTGTGGACAAACGGTGACGTAAATTACAACGTCGGCGTGCAATACAGAAGTTATTACCGTCGTTTTATGACGAGATAGAGTCACTCTCGTCTGTACTCAATCCCAGTTTAAGTTGTACCGCAGATAGTTTGCATGTTATTGCTGTAATAAGATTTGATATCTGTGTAGTTTTATTTGTAGATACATATGTATATAACATGAGAGTAATGAGAGTAAATTAGGGTTATAAAGTTTTTAATTATACTCTCTCTCATACATATTAGTATGGCACAAACTCAAATTCACGAGTAAAATTGGCTTTTTTATTGGTAGATTCAAGCACAAAATGAATGCAATAAGCGCCCGACACCTTGCCTGTTCCCGAGCTCGAAATGAAAGATGCACCCTGTGCTCAAGATTTTTCTGCTTCCATATTTGTTTGAGGGCTTTCAAAGTTTAATATTTTTTAAGAATCCCAGCCGTCTTTGGGATTTCTCTTCGTTTACTTTTAGTGCAAAAGACGCTGTTCACTTCGAAAGTTTTACCTAAAATTGTGCGCATCACTTCATTTTAAGTTTCTGTGAAATCTTTTTCGAATAAAAATTTATTATTTCGTAGTTTGTATATTGTTTTTAAATAAAATTTTTTATATTGTATTTGAATCTTCAAAGAGGTATTATCCTTTCCTTTGGCGTATATTATCTTTAATTCTTGTCAATGTTATTTTAATGTGCCTTCGTGTTTATTACCAGGTAGTGTCACCCTTTCATGATTAAAAAATTAATCGACATATGGTATTATATACCGTAAGAGACTAACAGTAAAATGACCCTCGCATCATAAACTAGCATGAAATGAGTTATACGCACAAATTAAGTACATAACTAGTCAGTTGTGCTATTACGACCCTTGTGTTTTAGCTACCGGAACATATTGGGCAGTAGTGATGGGACCAGTTATTGTAGTATTAATGTATTTAAAATTTTTAACACCAGAAGCTTTTAAGACCTCTTATTTTTGCATCTAATTAAAGATACAGAAAATTCTTGCATTATTTACCATTTATGAATCTCCCAGGTATTATTTAAAATATAGAAACTTTTTAATAAGAAACTTTTTCTGCTTGGGCCTCATAAATTATGTACTGACCAAATAAGTGAAATTTGAGGTACCTGAAAGGTAGAAATAACAGGAGTCAATAAAATGTATCCATAACTTTAAAAAATATATTGATAGATACGGGACGGGGCATATCACAAACTATAGTAAAAAATAAACACTTCAATATAACTCTATTTATACATATATTCGGATCGGAAAAATAAACCCAAATACATTTCAAATTATTTTCGTTGATATTACATTTATTATTTACTCGACAAATATACGTTAAGCTGAAATAATATTTATAGTACATCAGATATCGGAATCCGAGTGATCCGTGACTGTATTCGTATTCGAGTGGCATTGTATTCATATATACACATTCCGATCACGTGACAGAGTGCGATTCGCCTCGAGTTTTTGCCCTCATACATATTGCAATAGTGACATGGTAAATATTTTATACGATTTTGTATTGCATGAATATCCGATGCAAATCGAAATATGTTCGAATAGTTAAAGTTTTAAAAATTATTTCAAATCGTCACTTTTATCGGTCGTTTTAAAATAACTTTTAAAATTTTATTAAATATTATTTTAAAAAGAATTCCAATGAAAAATAATTATTAGTCAAAAAAGACAAAATTAAATTTTATAATCAATTTAATAATTTACATATTTCAAGAAATATAGTCTGTTTAAGCGATTAAAAATTAAAAGAAAGAAAAACATATACGTATTTAAGACATAAAAACACAATTATAGTTTTGTACATTTCATTCGTTTTAAACTCTTATAACAAACAGTACATTTACAAAAACAACTTTCGTTTGAAAGATTTTTATTGTGTAAAACTAGATTTCGAATCGTCGGAACTTAAAAGATTAAACAAGAGTGATAAGTGGGCCCAGTTCCGATAGAGCCCCTATCTGGGGCCATTTGTTCCGACTGAAATAAAACGACTCGCTGTCTGCAGTGCAACGATACGATGCACTTTTCTGTTTTTGTACACAACAACGCCGTTCAATAAGAGTACAATGACTGATAAATTTTAAGACGATTTCTTGTTTACTATTGTCTACGCGGTTCATTCATCATTTATAAATAAAGCAATAGCTGGAGAAAATCTGTCATGCCATAAATAATTTTATATCTTAGGAAAACTTACTTATATTATATGGTATTATTTTCTTGCTACTAGCAAGAATGTGAAATTCACGCTTGTCACGTCAATAGTCTGAATTCAAAGTGGATGAAAATGCGAAGCGCAGTTTCTTATACACTGCGTTTCTGCTGCTATATTTTTTATGTATTTTGACTTAGTCAAAAATTCTCCATATTTATTAGTATCGACGTAAGTGGTAGGTTCTTTAGTTTTTTTTATTTTTTGCATAACAAAAGCAAAAAAAAAGAAAAAATATGTTAACATGAGTACATAGTTATTTATTATATATATTTTTTGTTTATAATGATTTAGTTTATATTTAAATTTCGATATTATCTGTATGATATTTTAAGTTTTGTCTTATCTCAGAGAAATTATTATATTAAGCTATTTGTCATTTCGAACACAAATGTGACATAATTCTTAAAACACGAAATCTATTCGCAAGCATAATTTCTATGTTAACAAAGTCAATAAATTACCAAGATAGCATTAAAAATCAATCCCAAACAAAAATGAACAAGACACGCAACATCGACACCTATAAATTAAAATATCAAGACACCGTAAACAACCCATTCTGCTTTGCCAAAAATAAAACGAAAACAATGTAGCCGGAGCTGACAACAAAAGAACCTCAGATTGCACGGTGTGTGATTTATTTGGTGCAATATCGCAACCGCAAGGTGCTTTATCATAGTGAGACGGTGAGACCGGGGCAGTACGCGAGACGTGTTAGAAAAACAAAAGAGAACCTTAGTGCAAGTACGACGCTACAAAGAACTTCATCGCTGTCATTTCCATTTTCCAACTGCACCGCAGTACGTGGTCATGTACGGGTTTTGAACGAGCGATTTTTGTAGTTGTTTTTGTATATTCTTATTACGCATAGATAAAAAATATTATTTTGTCTGAATATACTTCATGAAATATATTGCAATTTTTTTTTTTGGTGTTATAACAAAATTATTCCATTAATTAAACTTATGCCATTTAGTAATATATATATATATATATATATATATTTTGTTAACTAAACGTCTTGACGAAGGTTGCCAAATGCTGCCCATCCCAAGCGAATTCTTCGATCGGCTTCCTTCTCGAAGTTGTTCCTACCGATTTGTATAATCTGTCCTAGGTAGGTATATTCACTAACAACTTCGAGAGGTTTCCCCTCGACGTATATCGGTCCCGGCACGACATGTGACTTGGGATGGGCAGCATTTGGCAACCTTCGTCAAGTCCTCAAGTCGTCTATACCGCAATGTTTGAAGACGAAAGTCTTCAACCAATGCGTCTTACCTGCCATGACATACGGTGCCGAAACGTGGACACTAACTGCGGGACTAGTCCACAAATTCAAAGTCGCTCAGCGTGCTATGGAGCGAGCTATGCTCGGAGTATCTTTGAAGGATAAGATCAGAAATGAGATTATCCGGAAAAGAACCGGAGTCACCGACATAGCTTGCAAAATTAGCAGGCTGAAGTGGCAGTGGGCTGGTCACGTATGTCGTAGGACCGATGGCCGTTGGAGCAGACGAGTCCTAGAGTGGAGACCGCGAATCGGCAAGCGCAGCGTAGGGCGCCCTCCAGCCAGGTGGACCGACGACCTTAAGAAGGTGGCGGGCACCAACTGGATGCGGAAGGCGGAGGACAGGGAGCTTTGGCGCACCTTGGGAGAGGCCTATGTTCAGCAGTGGACAACGATTGGCTGTTGATTGATTGATTGAACTAAACGTCTACTCTTTATATTTGTACTTTTAATATACATACAATTTACATCAATTTGACTTTTGTGTATTAATTGACGGTTGACCATGTCTATTTGTTTACCTTTTTATTAAATAATTACGATAATCACCCATGTTTTTTTTATTATGAACAGAGAAATAAAAATCCAAATCATCAAAACGCTTATTCAATAGCTCCACCTCAAGTAAACGCCTTTCTTCAAAAAAAAGCAAGTACATATTGCGTTCCTATTTCCGGTTCGGCGCACGCGTCACATTCTGACACTCGGGTAATGGAGACTTTTTGTTTAACACCCATTTTGTGGCTGATTTCGAAACATTTCTTAGGACAAAAACGAATGAACAACAGCTCACTTTTAAATTTATTACGGAAAAATAAATTAAAAAAAAATATAATTTTTTGCATATTACATTGGTTTATAAAATTTTCTTCTAATACTTTTCTCTCTCGCATATACTTTTAGTATCTTATATTTAATTCTGTTTGTCTGTTCCCGTGGGAGAAATGCGTAATGCGTTTTTCCAGCATGATAAAAAAATCTCATCTTCAATTCTATATCAATACAATCAAGAAATCACGCTTGCGTTATCGAATAATCCTCAACGAGTAAATGTGTTGAGGATTTCGCAATAATGCAAGTTTTTTTATGCGAGAACATTAATTTAATAAATGATCTAATTTTATGAAGAAGATAAAAATGTTGTTTGTAAGCGTAAAGTTTATCAGTGAGTGGCCATACGTCATCTTTTAATATTAATAAATTTGCTAAAATAATTTAGTTACTTATTTGAATTTTATATTATATCATAATATTTAATGGATATGAAGTGAAAAGCCAAGATGGCCCAGGGGTAAGAACGCGTGAATCTTAACCGATGATCGTGGGTTCAAACCCGGGCAAGCACCACTGAATTTTCATGTGCTTAATTTGTTATTATAATTCATTTCGTGGCTGACGGTGAAGGAAAACATCGTGAGGAAACCTGCATGTGTCGAATTTCATTGAAATTCTGCCACATGTGTATTTCACCAACCCGCTTTGGAGCAGCATGGTAGAATAAGCTCCAAACCTTCTCCTCAAAAAGGGAGAGGAGGCCTTAGCCCAGCAGTGGGACATTCACAGGCTGTTACTGTTACTGTACTGTATGAAATGAAATCAATAATTAAAAAAAAATCTTAGTGAGTTGAACTAAACAGATAACTAACACAGCAAAAGTGATTGTTTAATGAATTAAATAACTTTTATTATTAGAAAAATTGTGGATAATAATAATATTAAAACTTATCAATCAGTTTTCAATGGTCGCATCAGTGCTTTGTGCAAGCATGTGTGAGAAGGTACCACTCACTCATAGAATGTGTATTCGTTTGAGGATAAGTGTATTGAAATAGATTGTTCATTGTTACAAAGAAAAGGTTCCGTTCTCAACATGTCTCAGAGTTTATTGTATATAATAGTAAGTAGAGTATGGGTTGATTATTCAAATACCCTTTGAAAAATATTTTTATTCCATCACATGAAAGTATATACGAACCTATTACAAGTATGAGTGTGCTCTGTAGCTATTTAAAGTATAGTGATTTCATTCCTGAATTATGTAATTGCTTAAAGTATATAACAGTCTCGGTCTCAGCAACATGACCCGAAAATTTTTTCGACAACCAGTGAAAGTTGGTCTTAGCAAAATTAGGGATAATAGAATTTTTGTTAGGTATGTGGTGAAAACATTATAAATACATCACTGGTTGCTTGGATCACAAAAGTACCACCACAATTAGGCCTCAAGCTTAATCGCTTGAGCCGGTATAGTTTTGTTTGGATTTTATTGCCTCGCCCTGATTAGCTAAACGATTTAACCACCATATATATAGCTACCACTATTTAAAGGGTTATAAATATACTAAGAAGTGTACCAATTTCAAGTAGCATATATTGTTGAAATAGTTTTTTTTTGTTTTCTTGGTAAGGTAGGCAAGCTTCAGCTTTTTATTTTATCTGGATTCAGGGATATCCGGTATGTCATTGTAATTTTTATATTTTTTACAGAATAAAAATTAAAAAATATTTATATTTATTTTAATTTTTATTATTTTTAATATCTAGGAACAAATATATATTTATTACGTAACTTGACTCCTTTATCTTACCTAAATAAAAGTGCCTTACTACCTAAATGAAAATGTTATTTTATCAACTTTTTTTATAGTTTTAAAACAAATTTAATTTAAATGTTTAAAAGAATTAATAACAGTTTGTCAAGTCTCGTGATATAATAAATTACATTTCAAACTCGAGTAAAGGTTATCGTATGTGAAATTTAATATGCAAAGTTACATTGTTTTACTATTTTAATAATATTTGAACTTTGAATGTGAGTTCTAAATGTCTGGGTTTTTTGAACTAAATAATGAGCTGATGTACTTAAAAGTAATTATTATTAACTATAGTTATAAACATCATACAAATCACCGATTTATACATGGTATAAAACGATATAAAATTATCGGCATTCTGAAAAGTAGCATTTGTATTAATTATTATATAATATATTTGTTTTATTATTCACTGCCTCGTAGGTGTGACAAGCATTGAGTGCAGATTATACCGTCTTAGGTTCAAATTCCAAGTTAGGCAATACATTTATTATGATTATCTACATAAAAATATCAAACGATGAGTTTATCAGAAATTTCGTGTTTCACAGTATAAAATTCAATAATTTAAATAAAGAAATGAACGAAATTGCTAAATTAATTATCGCTGTAATTAAATGAACACATTAATTTAATTTTATTATTATTTTATTGCTAACTATAAACATGCAACTCATAATATAAATTATACTCGCACAAGTGACGATGGGAAAGTCATAATGACATTACTATCATTACGCAATTTCAAAAAAGTAATGTTTTGTCAACACAATTTTTATTAAATAAAAATGATAGTTAATATATTTGCGATTCTCTGAATTTATGCACAAAATATAAATATAATGTCACAACAAAATCTTATATAATTAATTAAGTGCCTGCCTGGTACCAGCCTGCCTGGTAAAAAAGTGGTTTTTTTTTTTAATAAATCGTCCCTATCGCATCACCACATACCGGGTCCAATCTGCAAGAATACAATCAGTGCAGCAGCTTAGGAGGAGTTTATAAGAATTATGCATATGAAGTATATGTATATCATTTATCTTAAATGTAAATCGGTGGTCAAAAAGTTTATACTGTCATCTAAGAAGGTGTCAAATTTAGACTGTGAAATTTTAGTAATAAGATTTTGTATTTTCGTAGGCTTAGGCGTCTTGCCAGGTGTGAGCGGCGGTGGGGAGACACGGGCGGAACGGCCGTACTTCGACGACGTGTCTCCTCGCAATGTGTCTACGGTCGTCGGTCAATCAGCTGTTCTCAGATGCCGCGCAAAACATATAGGAAATAGGACAGTAAGTATTTTATTTTGCTCTTTTTGTAGGTACAAAAAATTTTCCAAATATCTGTTATTGTTTAGACTAATATATTATATTATCAGATAATTCATTTACTTGATCTTTAATTAATTATTGAAACATTTACTGGTGTAATTACAAGCAGAAGAAACATAACGTCTTAGTTCCCAAGGTTGGTGATGTAAGCGATAGTTAAACTTTCTTACAATGCCAATGTCTATGAGGATTGGTGACCACTTACCATCGGGTGACCCATACCTCCTACCTATTTTATAAAAAAAAAACAGAGATCGAAACAATAAGCTACATTTATTAGACGGCTACCTTATATGGGCAGGCACTATAACTATTTCTTTAACTTTCATCATGACGTCCCAGGTTAAAATCTCGGGTTAGGTGAAAAAAAGTTCTATTATTTTTGCGTCAAGAAAAATCCTCAATAGCAGTTCGATGTTAGAAAGTCAGCGGTGTTCCTCTCCCGTGCATCGGAAATCACGTAAAACCCTTTTTCCAGTGATCCCTACAGATATATCGGATTTTCGTTGGTTTGTCTTTAGACTATGCAATCGAGATGACGTATTTTTTTTTTTTTTTATAGAATAGGAAGGCGGACGAGCATATGGGCCACCTGATGGTAAGTGGTCACCAACGCTTTTAGACATTGGCATTGTAAGAAATGTCAACCATCGCTTACATATCCAATGCGCCACCAACCTTGGGAACTAAGATTTTATGTCCCTTGTGCCTGTAATTACACTGGCTCACTCACCCTTCAAACCGGAACACAATAATATCAAGTATTGCTGTTTTGCGGTAGAATATCTGATGAGTGGGTGGTACCTACCCAGACGGGCTTGCACAAAGCCCTACCACCAGTATAATGAACCTGTGCTTATACAAACACTTGTGCACTATAATATAAATTGCGTATTAAACAAGTCTCTTCTAAGAATGCCCGCTGTGGCCAAAATTCAGTCCGGAGGGCGTTATTTTTTTTTCTGCATCAACTTTAATTTACTTCTCATCTTGACAATTTTATTAGGCATTAAACTTTACTAAGTTAATTTTAATTTTTTGCCTCTAGGCTTATAGCTTTTGTAACTTTAGGGAATATAACTTAGATTAAAATTAAGATCAACTTTGTGAAGGTGACCTCGAACCGAAGTTAATCCAACTAATTTGGTATAATGTTGTTTATTCGTATTTTAAGTTTTTAATGAAGCCATTATATTTTATTTTAAATCTTTGAATCCTTTTAATCATTTAGACTATTTTATAATCAATTACGGTTTTTAATTGGTTATTAAATATATTTTATATAATTGTAGCCACATCTGGAAGCAAGTATAAACTTTTATAATTTCCGATTTAGGCTTTACTCTTAGCGTCGCCTGGTACAGATCAAATATGATCTATAATAATTAGCTTCTAATAAACATGAATCTGTAATTGTAATATTTCATTTTTATTTTAATATGAATTATGAAAACACTTATGCCTAAAAACTTAACATAGAGACCGGTTTGTAAACAATGAAATAATATATTCAATCAAAAAATTTTAATCAGTAGATTTTCTTGAAGGAAAGTAGAATATTATACGATAAAGAAAAGGGTTAATAACTCTCCCTAAATCAATCATAAATAGTGTAAATTTAAAAATATAATATTAACCCTTCACCAAAACTTATCTCGACACCTGCAGACTATAAAATATCATTTTTCAATGTCGATCTCATTGGGTCCTCGATATCCCTCCTCAGAGCCGCTCCACTGACCGCCATATTAATGGTGGAGGGATCTACGACCCATTTCGGGAAATAAATAGCTCTCTGACATATCCCGCGATGCATTATAATGTATTGTTCGAGATGAATCATTCTACATCATTTTGTATGGTTTTTATTATATTAGACATAACAGCAAATGGCATTCGTTTATATTATATTGTTTTTTTTTTAAGTTTTATTAGTTTTTGTATTCAATTAGTATAGTATAGTAACATTAACGCTCAACTTTAAAATCAAGTCTCAAAAATGGCCCAAAGGCTTAATAAAAAATATATACATAAAAAACATTTTTTAATTTAAGTCTCTTTCATCTCTATGTTTAGAACTACACCTGTCATATAACATAACACAAGTAAAAAAAAACTTAATTATACATTTGCTATGTCAATATTTAGTAAAGCTATATAGTTAGAACAAACTCGAAACTCACTGCAGAATACGGTCACGAAAGTGTTATTCGATAATGACTACAATAGCTATAATATTTAAAGGTGACAAAATAATGACAAAAATCAAAATAGCCTATCAGCGTAATTGATTATTGAATAATTTGGTACATAATATTATTATAATTTGGTAGTTCCCTAATAATTACATGACTATCAAACATTCGATAAATAGTAAAAATTACAAATTTGAAATAAAAAAATTAAATTGTTCTTTGGAACGATACGATTCAGTTTATAGTATTTTGCAATTTATCTAAAAAAGGCAGCATAAATACTCGCATCAGGAAACAGAATTGAATGTACTAAAAGCCTTAGCGACGTTGACGCTTTCGTGAGATATAACTGGATTCAATTCATCAAACGAGATGCAGAATTTAAGTGGAAAAAATATTTCTCTTAGTCCTTGCTTAATTTTATTATTTTAAGGGCTGTAAAGAGGGCTCGAATGCTTCATCTTGCTTAATTACAACGTAGGCTTACGCAAGCTCACTCAAGCTCACTCTAATTACGTTCAAAAACAAAAACCCTGCAACGGAACGAATTTATTTTCTAATTTCTCTGAGGCATCCGAATTAAAAATATAATTGTAGACGTTATTGTTGGTGTAATATTAATCAACGATTCTTCGAACTTCTTTTTATTATCTAGATATAAAGAGCATTGGAATAAAGTGAAATTGCTCGCCAGTTATGTATTTTTAAATTGTTTTAAAAAAATAAGATTTAATAATACTAACAACACGTCAAATACTCATCGATTTATTGAATGAAATGTATACGGTATTAAAACAGCATACCAAATATGTACGCAATGTTATGTATACAAGGAAATTTTCGTGTGTTAAAAAAGTTTGTATTGTAATATGCAATAAAAAAAAATGTTAAAAGTAATATTACAATTAGAGTAATTCAGTTGATCTGTGATGATTATGATCAGAAATTAGTCACAATTAGACTAGGGACAGAAAAGCTCAGTCTTCAGTTTCATTATTGATATTGATCTATTTATTATTATTTATCTCTTTGTTTTTTTTTGTTAATAACATGTTCTTGTTCTAGGTATCTTGGATGAGAAAAAGAGATCTCCATATACTGACATCTCACATCTTCACGTACACGGGAGATGCGAGGTTCAGCGTGCTACATCCCGAACCATCAGATGACTGGGATTTGAAGATAGATTACGTTCAGCCACGTGATGCGGGTGTTTACGAATGTCAGATCAATACTGAACCGAAAATCAACATGGCAGTTATCCTAAACGTTGAAGGTGATTACAATGCAAATGTGACCTGTGTAGATTTGCTTAATGTACTTGTGGTTTATTTAAATGATTTTTTGACCTGCAAGGCAATCCCTTCTAAGCAACTTTTTATAGAATTTTGATACTTACTCTATTTAAAATATTTTATATCATAAAAACATCATTTAGTATAAATATATTTTCTAATTGTTGATTTGAACAATTATTATAATTTATAAAATGTTTCACTTTGCATTATATATATATGTTTATTTGTATATACCGATTATCATATTAATAGTGCTATAAAACTGTTATTACTTTTATTAATAATCAATATATTTTGTCACTGGAACAGTAACAGCCTGTTAATGTCCCACTGCTGGGCGAAGGTCTCTTCTCCCTTTTTTGAGGATAAGGCTTAAAGCTTATTCCACCACGCTGCTCCATTTTCTAATGTTTTAATAATTATAAATAAAAAATTGATATATTGATTTCATCACAATAGAGAATTAGGTTTCATTAATTTGATTAATTGTTGAAATTATCGTCGTTGAATAATTATACTTGGTGGTAGGGCTTTGTGCACGCCCGTCTGGGTACCACTCAATACATATCGTACCGCCAAACAGCAATACTTAGTATTGTTGTATTCCGGTTTGAAGGAACATACCATTTTACTCCTAAGGTTGTGGTGTTAATATTTATTCCACTATTAATGTGTATTTTCTGTGATGATTACTTACCATCACGTGATCCGTTTACCGTGCCAATTAAAAATATATATTGTTTCATATTAGACATGATACAATATATTTGGTTATCTTCGTTATCTCGAAACAAATGCTATAAAATCTTTTCAATATTTCTTCTATTGAAACGTTAAGCATGTTTCTAACATTACGAACAAAATAAAGAATTGTTTATCATTTTAATGATATCATCAAATTCACAAAGTTTCACCCTTATGTAATATGACGATGTAATCTCACATTCATCTCGTCATATTAGGAGTAGGTATAACGCTGGTTACAAAGTGGGCGCAATTTCTCTTAGCTATATTCGGTGCACCACTGGGCTCCAGCCAAGCGCGTGTTGCGAATATTTTTTGATAACACATAGCTGGTATTCAGGAAACTTTTATAAGGAATACTTTTCACTTAGACGTGACGTAAGGTCTTGGGATTTACGTAAGAATATGAGTTTTCTTCGTAATGGTAATACACTAAGGTGTCATTGATTATTGACTTTGATTGAAAACTAACTAAACAGTTTTTGAAGATTTTCCCATAACGAATTTAAGCATATTTAAGAAGGTCACCTAGTCATAAGATAGATACGTGATATCTCATGGAAAGTGTCTTTGGCAAATCGGGCAGTATTCATGTCCTTGATTTGTTTTTATAATTCATCTCAAAATCGGTTGTGAAACGTTGTAAATAAACATTTCTAAAATTTTTGCAACAACTCTGTGAGATATGTTCCATACTTTCTTCTTTTTCTTGCACTGGATTGGGGCATTTATTAGCATATTTACTTTTTTATAGTCTCAATGTTGTACAAATAGGCCTTTTATACATCAACCTATTAAACAACACTGTAACATTTAGAAGAATTTAAGATTCGCGTTCAACCTCAAACAAAAGATTACAACTTAATAGCTATCTTAAATAACAACGGTCCTCTTTATTAAAATTGTATAGCTTAATTAACAAAAGGATGCTCTTCAAAAATGTTACTTAAGTCAAGAATGTGAATATTAAACTTAATGGTGACAATCTTAGTGTCCCGAATATTACAGAGATTCTATATAATATTATATATTTACAAAAATGGCTCATTTTATATAATTTATTCACTAATTATTTTAAAAAAAACATGCCAAATGCATGGACCTTTTATTTTTATCATTAAATTCTAGAAATATTTCAGAAAAATAAATAGGCGATTAAATGGGAATTATGCCATGCAAATGATTCCCGAGTAACTATTAAAAAGTTAAATATAATTAATATTAATAATATAATTATTATATATATAATTATTTTCGATATTTGAAAAAATATATAAAGAAAATAATATAACATTTTTGATAATACAATAAGACATTATTAAAATGTAAATTAAACAATTAGAACTTCGGCATATAAATTTTAACCACTCTCGGAGAGCTCTTGGTAAGTGTTCGCTTCGTTGATCACTTGTTAATATTTTAAGCTAATATTAAGAGTTATTGAGGTGTTAAAGGAAGAATTACTTCACTTAAAATGTACATAATTTGTACACCTAACTCTTAATTTAGAATTAAATATGATAAGAACATTTTAACTAACGGTGGTATACTTATTAGTCTAAAAACATACGAAGAATAGAAATATAATAATTTCTCGAAACCCGAAATTTTAACAGCAAATCATAACAGTGCATTGTTTTCAAAATATGCAAATATTATTGTAAAAAAAACGTGTATAATTTTTAGGCTTGTTGAATTAATTGGTCAGTAGCTGGTATATACGAAAAACGCTTTAGTTGTTTTTTTTTATCTTTCCCGTTTGTAGTAATACGAGAGTCATTTATCAGTACACGCTTCACTACCAGAAATATATCAAGCGTGCCTCTCAAATTCTGCTCCAGCCAATTACAGCGCTTGTTATGCTGAAAAATGGCGAATGATAGCGAAATGTGCATAAATTTCGTAGGCAACTATAAAACTTCTGCTATCGTATTTCGACCTTTTCATTATTGCTTCTTACATTACAAACTTATTTATTAACTCTTCTATTCAAATTTTATATATCACATACATGACCCATATGAACTGTGCCATTCGCTTGAATTTTGGACATGCTTGTTAGTTTTTCGATTATCCACTCCATACCTTTTTTTTCTACCTTTGTCGACTGATTGGCACTTTGTTCCCCGCAACTAATTTCAATATATGTCATTTCTATATGGATGTTAGTTGTATTCCCAACCCCCAATCAGGCTAAAACAAACATACTTGATATGTGAACTGCCTTTTTTATTTAATGTCTATTAGAAAAATAAACTAAATTGGAACCTTAAAGATAATTCTCGACTATACCAAGATTCATTAAAATACGGTTTTTTAATAAAAGTGGAATAAATGGATAAATAAAAAAGATTTCGAAAAGGGTTTATTAAACAATTGGCCTAAATTGATAACAAGGAGCAAAACAAGTAATATTTTCCAAAACATATCTATTTTTTATTTCATTTTTAAAATTATCATCTTTTTGGTGCAGTTTCTAATACATTGATTATCATTTCTTTAATATAATTTACAAAAATCTATTTAAAAATAGATTTTTAATCTGCTTGAAATTAAAATGCTAAGTTAATTTCGAAACGACGTATCCTTTCGCTCGGCTATTAAGGTCATATTCTGTTTTGTATTCCTCATCCCTCCCTAAGCTGTTGTCTTGTGAATTCCAGATGAGTCTTACACCCCCGCGCCTCAGCCACCGGTCCGATCCTCAGGTACTCTCAATTCCTCTATTACGTTTTGTTTATTCATTAGTCCTCAATTAGCTTCAAGCTTTTATTCCTGAGTACCTATTATGCCTTTTTTATCCCGTAGTAGATTTATATATAAATGTTTGATGTTTTGCATTTTCAATCTTCTTAATATTAAATTGAACTCATTTATTTCTATTTAAAAAATTGAATTAAAGCTTTTTTTTGTGCCTTAAAATATTCATCTCATTACTCAATAGAACTTTAAGAAAGTAATCGTAAATATGAATATATAGGATTTAAAAAAAATACAAATATATACCTACAGCTTCATTGCATGTGTTAAGAATTTTTATATATTTATAAGAAACTAATGTTTACACATTAGTTTTAAAAATAGACGATACGTTCAACCTAGGTAAAATATTCTAATGCACTTTATACTCGTAATATATTGAAAGATTTCTCACGAATGTCAGACACGTCTTTAAGTTCAAATATGGACAGAATAGTACATTTGAATCTAGAAACTTCACAGTTGACTACTCAACAATCTGATTTGTTGCCAAAATTCGCTCCAAATGCACAAGTATTAAGGATCATTTTTGTTTGTTGTAGCTGCGGCAGCTACCATCTGGGGCTCTCAGGATGTGTACGTGAAGAAAGGTAGTACGATATCTTTGACGTGCTCAGTGAATGTTCACTCGTCGCCACCCTCAAGTGCTTCTGTTTTATGGTGAGTTTCTTGTTTTGTGACTGTTTTCTATTGATGTCTTTCTGTTTAAATTATTCATAATTTTATTTAAAATCTTATATCCGTTTAAGCATTAATTATTCTACGTAAAAGGAAAGACAAGTTTACTTTTCTCTCTTATACGTCTACAAAACTTGAACTTTATTGCTTAACATATATAATGCTTTCAATCATAATTAATTTTTTAATATTTTGTAATCATGTCCTAAGCATTAAGATTTATTTTTTGTGCTCAGCATAAACATTATTTGAGAAGCAAGTCAAAATAATTTACAACGTAATTAATTTCTTATAATTATAACTATTTTAACACAAGTAATGCTCATTGCGTTTGTCATATTATTATTACAGTAACAGCCTGTTAATGTCCCACTGCTGGGCTAAGGCCTCCTCTCCCTTTTGAGGAAAAGGTTTGGAGCTTATTCCACCACGCTGCTCCAATGCGGGTTGGTAGAATACACATGTGGCAGAATTTCAATGAAATTAGACACATGCAGGTTTCCTCACGATGTTTTCCTTCACCGTTAAGCACGAGATGAATTATAAACACAAATTAAGCACATGAAAATTTAGTGGTGCTTGCCCGGGTTTGAACCCACGATCATCGGTTAAGATTCACGCGTTCTTACCACTAGGCCATCTCGGCTTTTATATTATATTATTATTATTTTATTAAAATAAAAGTATCATATATTATCGCAATTATATTTTATAGAAACTGTAAGCATCAAATGACATGATATTACGTTATAGAAAATGTTGATGCCACGTTATAGATTATCATTTTTAACATAAAACGTTAGGTCTTGAAATTTGTATATAAAAAAAGAAAATATTATTATGAATTGAATTACTTTTGTAGCTTTCTCCTATTTTTCCTTTGATTAAATTCGATGAGATTCAAGACAACATAACGTTCCCTCGAGAATGACCCGAGATATATTACTTGAAGCCAATTTGTATTTATAAACCTTTATTAAAGCCTTGAGTATGACAAGGTTACATCAAGACCATTAAAAAGCACTTTTTAAAATAAGTCGTCATATTTCTAATATTAAAGTTAATTCTTGTTTTTGTTCATAAACTTTAAAAGAAGCACTGCAATACATGTCTTGAATTAAATAGTTATTTAATATATTATTGTAAATTTTTAGTAAACCCCTTATTGCTATCATAAACTATTTCGGTAAAATATTTTGCGCATAAAATAAATATATAATTTTGTTTAATCTTACTTTTAAAATTTCTTGCCTAAATATAAATATAAAGCTCTATACTAATATCATAAATGCGGAATTAGCTATGTTTCTCTGTTTATTAAGACACTGAATTGATTGTAATAAAATTAGATATGGTCTAGGGTCTAAGTAAAGAAATAAAGATAAAATTTATAAGATTGATAAAAAAAATACGCGTAAAGACTCACAAGAACACAAGTTGATGACTATAATATATTACAAAATATTAATATGATACTGACAAGACTTTTTTTGTGAATTGTCAATGAAACGAAAAATACATCTTGATTAATATTTTTAACGCGTAAGAGTTTTTATTAGGTACCATGGCAATGCAGTTGTCGACTTCGACTCACCACGTGGTGGCATCAGCTTGGAAACAGAAAAGACGGAGGGTGGTACCACTAGCAAGCTTCTGGTCACAAAAGCCGCTCTAACAGATTCCGGCAATTACACTTGCGTGCCCAACAATGCGCACCCCGCTTCCGTCTCCGTTCATGTACTTAATGGTATGTTATATTATATATATGTGTAATCTATGTTATCATAAGTTATTTTAAGTGTAACTTCAGGCATAAAGGACATAATATTTTTGTTCCCAATGTCGGTAGTGCATTGACAATGGAAGGGATGGTTAATATTTCTCACATTGCGAATATCTATGTGTAGTAATAACTACTTATCAAGTGGCCCAGATACAAGTCCCTCCACCTAATAAAAAAAAAGATCAATCAAGCTAATATTACCTCTTAAAATTGTTAATTGCAAACTTATGTTAATCAACTTAAGTGTATAATCATATTTTCTTCGAGACGAAAATGATGCCGACATTAAATTTCTGTTCCGTTCAAATAACCTTTTATGTTGAGTTTTTGGCAAATAATAATAACGGTATGCAAGAATTCCTAAATTGTTTTCCTCAAATTACACAAGAGTGGACGAAATGGGGCATGCATGGAATAAAATTATTACAGAATATTCCGTACAAAGCACCGTCTGTTGTATGCGAGCAAATAAAAAGGCGACACGTTGTATCTTGCATTCCTAGTATTCCCAAAAACGAGTTTACTTCTTTTATTTATAAACATTCTTAAAGAAAAAACATAAAGTTGCATAATTTTAAATTTTTTATTTATAGAAATACTCGGACAGTGTTTTGTTCAAATCGTTCAACCTTGTGTCAATAACGTATATTTAATGACAGCATAATCTATGCTTTAAGTATAAACCTGGCGAGTTTGTGTAATTGGCCAAGCTAAAATATAATAAACCTGATTTGAAAAAAAATATTTTCCTTGCTCAGTCCATTTATGTAGGAAGGTATTTATATTCCATATACAAAGCAAATGTAAGGCGTGTGAAACCTCGAGTCAAATCTCACGACTAAATTATAAAAGTACTTCTTGTTAGACTCTTTATAGCGTATTTTAAAATATTTGATATAGAGAATAATTCATAAATATAACCTTCGAATATAAAACAAAATAACAAAAACCTTTTCGCGAAAATGAAGCATACTTTTTTTTCAGGGGAACACCCGGCCGCTATGCAGACAAGTAATCGCGCGTCATCGTATCTCACTTCGCAGTTGAGCTGCGCGGCTTTTACATACCTCCTCTCATCTATGGCCTGCAGATGATCACCTTAAGTTGTTGTGAATGGCTGGGACTTTTGTTAAGCTACCGACGCGTCGAATTCTTAAAATTGTAAATTAAATATAAGTCATTTTGTAACTATTTCGTTGGAATTTTCTTAATCGGAAAATTGTTGAATGTTGTTTTTAATTATTAGTATTGAGTATTATGTGGAATTAGAGGTCATTACTATTGCAATGTTAAATCATATTTATAGTTAAGAGAGAAACAAAAGTCATATTTCCGACATTATTTCAAATGTTTCACCTTTAAACTAAATTAAATACGAATAATAATTCTTTTTTATAACAGAAGCAAAACAAAAGCTCCAGTCTATAGACGAATGAAAGTAATTGTTTAAAGTTAAGTATAGATTTAAGAATCAAATACCGTTGGTATAGATCTTAATGAATTGCGATACATGGACAAGGGAGATTTTATTTATATTATTATAATTATATGCGAAGAAGTGGTTATTGTAATCAAATTTCGCATGAGTAACAAAATATAAAATATTCTGTTAAATTAATAACGATGAATCAAAAGTCCGGCAATAATGTTTATTCTATTGTTTACGACACATTTTACCATGCCAATATAAATATTTCATTTTAATTTAATATTTGAAAATGTTCCCATCAAACAAAAATCACATTATCCGTTTTAATATGTATTTTATTTTCGCTAGTTTCTATTGAATGAATAATTTAATTGTTATACATTGTGAAATTTCGCAATGCATTTTATTTTGTTATAAAAACAAGTTTTATACAATATAATTTAATGTAAATTGTCCGTTTTGTAAATAAGCCAAGTAAGACGATACGTAACGTAGTATAAAGTTTATATCACGGCATTGTACATACTTTGAATTGTTGTAAATAATTATGATAATAAAATCTATTAATTTTGTAGAAGTTCCATCGTATGAGTGATGGTAAACGGATTGTTTTGTTCCTAGAACGATTATTAGTCAATAAGATAGACCTCTTTTCAAATATGTATAACTTTTTTAAAGTTTTTTTTTTTCTTTGGAAGTTCATCTTATTTTTATGTATTCATTAAATAATTCTGCATACGATCTCAAAATTACCAGTGGGCTTTGGACCATGCAATCCGATATCAGTCTTTTGTGACTAAAGTTCCAACAGACTATAAATGTACATTGACAACATAATTTAACACATTGTATATACGATTAATTGTTCAGAATTTTTACTTATCGATTGATTAAAATAAACTTTTAAAACATAACGCTAACTTTAATAATGTTGGCAACGTTGGCGTTATGTGACGCGCCATGCTTAGCTCAGTCTCTTTTTGGGTTCAATCTTATTTGTAATTCAATTTAATTATATTTAATTTATTATATTTTAAAGGAAACATATTTTTGTGTTAAATATATCAATGTGTTTTCATAAAGTAAATATTTGAAAAAAATATATATAATATTTACTACACCTTTATATTTTTTTTATGTTTAACCTATGTGATTTTATGTATGTTTTGTTTTTAGTTAAATTTTAGTAATTATGTAGTTATTATCGGCGGAAGCTTAGCTGTAGCTTAATATGTATTATATATTATTATGTATATATATTATGTCCTGGGTTCAATTCCCAGGTCGGACCAATAAAAAAGTTATTGGGTTTTTCTGTCAGAAAATTCTCAGTAGCAGCCCGGTTGGTCCTGCGTCTGAACTCTTTCCGGTCGTGTCGGATTGCCGTCCCATCGGATTATGAGAGTTAGGGAATAGAGAGTGCACCTGTGTTTGCGCACATACTTGTGCACTATAATATCTCCTGCGTAGTTGACTAATCTCGCTTGAGATTGGCCGCCGTGGCCGAAATCGGTCTGGAGGATATTATTATATATATTATTATATTATATATTATGTATAAGAGTCATCGCATTGTACGTTTCCCTAAAAAAATTAATAAATATCCCATTTATCGAGAAAGAGCTATAGCGTATACAATAACTCGTTATTGTATTAGTAATATTATCATAAATAATTCGATATTTAAAAACTTCTTTTTTACATGCAACCATTCTGGATAAAAGAAAACATTTTCATCACTTGTTGTGACTCAAGCATACTTTTTTTCAATAACATTTAAAGACAAAAAATGTTAAATAATTATAACTTGAAAATTTGTGCAACAGCGTAAAAATTCTAAATAAGCACATCTGGGAAACGTTAAAATAGCTGCAGCAAACATTTATACAATTACTTTATTTGAAAAACGAAGGGAAATGAAAGTGGAAACAAACAAAAACTGAGCGCGAGATGAATTCCTTAGTGTATGAAGAGCTAAAAATTGCAGTTTTAATGAAATAATTGTATGTATTTCACGTACGACTGTTAATAACCACTTTACACGCTTTGTATTAGCTTTATTCCTACAAAGTCAGGAAATGAACAAATCTAGGAAATCGATTTTAATCTACGAGTACTTCTGATATTGTATCGATTTGAAATGTTGCAAGCATTTAATAATTTAATAGCTTCGAACTGAGAAAATAATAAAGCCAGAAGACTTTATTATAGATAGTGGAATTTTTGTTTTGATAAGACCCACAATATGAAAAAAGTGTTTATAAAATTCCACATTTTAACACCGGTTTTCTTGTGAGATTTTTTATTTTATACTTAATTTTGAATATTATAGTAAAATTATTATTATTTAATAAGTTTCATAATTATTGAAAAGGGGTCTAGATACGTATACATGTACTTTTTAGGTAATAAAGACAAATAAAATAATATTATTAAAAATCTATTGACTGTTTTCTATTAAAACATAAATAAAACTCTTAATCTGTTCTGTTATTAAGCTCATATTAATATAACTTATACCGCACTATAATTGCATGTAGATAATAAGTACTTGATTATGTATTTATGACATGTCATATTTCTGATTTCTTATTAAAAATCGTTTATAATATTGGTACATTTTTTTAAATTAATCTAGAAAGAGTACGATTATATATATTTATTTCGTATTTCGATTCTCTCTGTCACACTATATTTGAAAATTATATTAATTTACTTCCTTTACTTTCACAATAAAAAAGAAAGGCAATTTTCCAAAGTTCACGTATTAATATATAGACATTGCTTATTGTTTTTTCCGTTTTTATTACCAAACGTAATAAAAAACATTACATTGCCTCTTCAAATGATTAGTATAAAAATTAATATATCAACAAATAATATAAATTATCTAGATCATTGAAAGTCAAACGATAAAACTTGTTTAATATTGTTGAGCCCCTGTCATATCTGTGCCGTTTTGATGATTTGGTGGCTAGTTTGTATTCCATACATAACATATTACAAAAATCATGGATCGGGCCAATAAAGTTATTGGTTTTTTTTATAAAAGAATTCTCAGTTGGGATCAAGAAGTTTGAGCAGTTTCACTCCCATGCTTCGCAGTTATATAATCTTCTACTAATCCAAAATTTCTCCGGTCGTGTCGGGGTGCCGTCCTATAACCTCGGAGAAAGAGATAACAGATAGAGCACTATTACACCTAAGGGGTTAGCGTTGTTACAAGTCAAACGTTTGCCGCGTTGCTTATTTATGCAGAATTTTTAATCATACATTTTATTGATAATAGTTTAACAATTATGTTTTGCGGTCCGTAATGACTTTTATAAGCTCAAACTAAGTATTCATAGGTTTTCATTCATTACAGGTAAAATTAAAAGCTAAGATAACGCAGTCCCGAGAGGCGCTGGTTCAAACAGTTTGTATGTTATAATATCCTTTTTCACACATCCATACAACAGAAAAAGCACTTATTATTTCAGTTAATAATATGTGTTCATATTATATGTGTATATATTTACAAACTATTACAAGTAATTCCTATCTAATAAGGAAGGCTGATAGGCTAATAGGTAGGCTTTAACAGCTTATCCACTCAATTGATTTGATTTAATTTTGCTCTAGATCACTGGAATATGATTAAAAGGCCAACGAGTGATGTACTAATTTTTAATAAACTAATTCGTATGTAGTAAAATGTAATTTGTGCGGTGTAAATTGTATTAATAAGATGTTGCCTGAAACTGTTAAAATTTCTATTCCCCTTCTTGTAAAGTAGGCTAATATGAAATATTATAGCACGGTAGAAAATTATAACTAGATATGTTCCTTATAATACGCGTAGGATGTTATATTTAAATGTAATTCAAAATAATTTGTACGACCGTACAAGTTTTTTTTAATCAAACCAATTGTAAATGTCCCCGCGTGATGGTTTTTTTTCTTTTTTTGTATTTTGTAAATATTGTAACAAACGAAGTGGGATATTAAGAAATAAACATTGAAAATTATTCTGTTGTTTTATTGTAATGTAAGTATCGAAGACCTCCTTGGAAGTTATAATGAAAATAAATATAAATAACTCAGGCTTAAAACATTTGTAAGACTTGTATCTATTTTTTTTTGTGTGTGGGCCTCCGTGGTTGGCCAGAATCACGTAATGAAGGATGGCACTTTAAGTTATACTTGTTAAAACCAGTTAAAGTCGAGATGGCCCAGTGGTAAGAACGCGTGAATCTTAACCGATGAACGTGGGTTCAAATCCGGGCAAGCACCTCTGAATTTACATGTGCTTAATTTCTGTTTATAATTCATCTCGTGCTTTTCGGTGAAGGAAAACATCGTGAGGAAACCTGCATGTGTCTAATTTCATCGAAATTCTGCCACATGTGTATTCTACCAACCCGCACTGGAGCAGCGTGGTGGAATAAGCTCCAAACCTTCTCCTCAAAAAAGGGAGAGGAGGCCTTAGCCCAGCAGTGGGACATTTACAGGCTGTTACTGTACTGTGTTAAAACCAGTACCACTTCTTTTAATATGCCTAAATAAATAATTTGGGTACATGAAATATAAAAATTCGTCACTATGACTATTGTTATTTAACTTTAGTAATTTGATTATGTATATGTTCAATAACGAATATATATAATAAATATATAATAAATATAAAAGAATAATTGACAGACATATCAACGCACATCCCAAACTACTGGGACCATGAATTGACCATGAAATTTTGAAAATTAAGGAAGAATTTTTGAAAATTAACCCATTAAGATATTGATAAAGGAGCTAAAGATTTGTATGAAAATCGATTTTTAGAGAAAGGTATATGGAAATTGTTATTTAGTATATCTGAATTATGACGCAAGCGAAGCAGCAGGTAAAGCGCTATTTATGTGGCGATACATACTACATATGATACAGATACGATGAGATATACATAGTATTGTGCTTAGTGATTAAATAAAAAAAAGTATTTTTTTTATGTAATCACTAAGAAAATAAAGAACTGGGTAAAGTTATTTTCTTAACACAATAGTTATTCTACAAGAAAGATATGAAAGATCCATCGAAAATTAAAAATCAATAAAATGGAGAATGACGGGATGTTGTTGATGCATGTTTTTGGGACCCATTGATAGCGATAGCGTACAACATGGAAATTTAGTAATGGTTGTAGAACTGGAAAAAACTAAAAAAAAAGCAAAGGGTAAGTCTAAAAAAGTGGGAGAAAAAAGATAAAGTAAAAAATTACCTAAAATTATTAATGTACCAAGTACAAGTAAAGGTTGTATGAGAATAATATTTTTATGAATACAAGTATAGTAGATAATAGAATATAAGTATGTACTTCATATCTCTAGGGAGATACGTATGTGAGTATGAAGTTCTAAGATTTATTTCATAGCCCAACATTGCATTGGTAGCATTATGTAAATACGCATGGGTAATTTTTATATTATCTTTAAATATCCCATGAAAATAAAACTAAAAATATTGTTTGTTATGAAATATTACAATATGCTTTTAGTGATGTCTTTATCATTAGATCGATATTTAAAATATATAAAATAGTTAGATAGATTACATACTATTTACAAAGTAACGATTATGATATTTATATATTAGGAGACTATTAAAAGTATAGTATTATAGTATACTATTATAAGTATATAACGTCTCAGAATGCTGATGACACCAATCTTGGTTATTAAGCGTCTCATGTACCAGGCAATCATAAACAGTGAGACAAGCTTTAAAGCAACATTGAGGCTGTCATTTCTTCTATTACATATAATAAAAATGTAACTGATCACTGTCTGTTTATGGAAGTATATATGAGTAAAACTATTATTGAAGGTCTTTGTCAATGCAACAGAAACCAAAACAATGATTGTTAGAATATTTGTCTGTTTGTCTGTGCATTTGTGCGAGCTAATCCTAGAAACGGCTCAACTGATTTGTGTGCGGTTATCACTGATGTTTTGTGGCAAACTTCACATATAAAACTATTAATGTACTTAGCACAGGTAGAGGTTATTGTTCAATTGTATTAGAATAGTATTCTTTTGAATAAGTTTAATATAGGTATCTACTTTATCGCTCTAGCGAGTTACATATGTGAGCATGAAGTACTAAGATTTATTTTATTGCCCATAATTGCAGTGGTAGTATTTTGTAAATACGCGTGGGTATGTTTTATATTATATTTTGGTATTTTTTGTTTATTTAAATCAAACTCAATTTATTATAATATATGTTGTCTATTCTTAATTAGTGCCTGCGAAGAGAGACATCTGTTGAGAAGACTGTAGATCTCTAGAGTCGTCTATAGGATTTACTGAAAAATTAACCTTTGCGCTTTTCATAGGGTTTTTTAATAAATAAAAAAAAAACAAAAAATAATAATAAAACAATATTAAGTGAAAGCTATTTTATTTGTCTGTAATTATTTAAGTACATAATAAATAGATGTATATAGGAGGATGATGTGATGATAATTTAGTTTCTGATACGTTGATTGTATCGTGTACCTACGTTACAGTGACAATAATAGCCTAATATGGCACTTCTCTCCTCCAGCCTTCTTTTAACTGCAATGTATGTGTAATATTACTTGCTGCTTATTTGTCTAGATTTAATTCTACCACTTGATCTAAAATTAAATAACAGGTTGCTGTCGTCAAATATGCCTTTTTAAGGTAACATTTGCTCATCCCTTAAAAGCCGTTAAAAATCCACAAAATCGCGTAAAAGTTAAACGGTCATGTTTGAATTGAATACAAACAAGTGAAATTAGCATGAAAGGAAAAATAATGACGAGAGCTTTCAATTCAATTGTCATGTTAGCAAAATCTCTATGGCACTGTTCCGACGAACACCGCACAACTATTTTTTAATAAATTATAATATTTTGTATCTTTTGACTCCCTCAAATACTCCTCCTCAATATTTTTTATATAAACATCTTATAAACTTATAATTATATTTTATATAAGCTTGTATATGAACGGTGCTTTGTTAATTTTTTTATTTATTAAGTTCATTCTTCTTTATTAACACTGATTTTGATCTTTTATTTGACATTTGAAAAAAGAAGACAGCTTTATTACACGATTGCCCAAAAAATGAAACATGCACTCCATTGTTTTAAAGTAAAATGTATGTGAGTTTTAATATTTTACCATAAATTTTAAATAACTAATCAGATTTTAGTGTAAGGAGTATCGTTAGAATCTTTATATCTCTATTTGTTATCCACGAATACACGGAAATATGAATTTCCATCTCTGGCCATCATTAGACTAATTTGAACCTCACTTCATTGCAGCTTTACTTTGAGTGAACTACATAAAGATGAAACTATTTTTTAAATATCTTTTTAATAAAATGTACAGCATAATATAATAATTATTTTTACAGTTGAAATGATGAGTTGTGAAATACACAAGCTTAAAAAACGCAAAAAAAAAATATATTTTTTTTTAAAGATAAATAATTATGAGGAATAAGTTTATTTCATATCTATTTAAGTATATATATAAGTGAAATAATCACTCATCACGTGATCTCATAAACTAACGGCCTGATTGTATTGAAACTTCTCACAGTTACTCTTTACCCGAAATAGATGGTCACTAAGAAAGATTTCACGCAAATCCTATCCAAAATACATTTTTCTTCTTATGTACCCGTGCGAAGCCGGAACGATTAGCTAATTATTTATAAAATAGTTATTTTTAAAGTACCAAATGGACACGTGGCAAGCACCGATGTGATTTAATGTATCAAAGAAGCAAGTCATTTAACTCGTGCTCTTTGTCGAAGCAGAACATAAGGAAATCTTGAAGTGTCGCCTGAAATTCTGACAAACGTAGTACCAACCCAAATTGAAGCATCACAGTGGAAAAAACTCAAACCTGCTTAAGAAGACGAGGTCTTTGGCCAGCAACGGGTAATTTCAGGAGTGTTCCTTTAACTTTCACCCTAACTTAGGTCAAGACGTGAAGCTTGTACGAAATAATTTGGTACCTTTAAGATACTATTTATACACTAACTGAAATGAGGACGTCTCTAAAAATCTGATGTTTTCGAGCAGAATATGAATCCAAGTTACAGTGTTTCTGGCATACAAAATAATAACACATTTATTTCCATATGTTTGTATTTTTTTGCCTCATAGTACTTTAGATTCTTGAATCCTTATATTCCCCAAGTTTATGTATCTCCCATCTTACGTCGTTATGATTTTCATGAGGAAAAAATAATTTTCGCAACACACATCGCATAATGGTATCCAAATTTGGCGTTAACAAGAAAGGAGGAATAAAATTCGCGACGATGTTTCGAAACGATAAAATGAATTTCGAGAAAAGAAATGACTTCACAATAACTGTATATACAAAATTGCTATATAAGCACAAATCTTTTGAAGTACAAATGTTGAAAATTATATTTCTCGAGTAATCCTTTAAGTAGGCCTTTTCTTGTTTGAGTTGTACCTTCAAAGATTTTTTTAAGCCATTTAATGTGATACACGTGTTATATTTATTCGTTATTTGCTCATACATATTTTGTACAACAGATCCTTTTTATCTATTTTATTACAGTATGTACAAACGTATTCGGATGAATTATACTCTCCACTTGATTTAGATACAGTGGAAGACATTAAGTTTAGCGAAAATTAACTTTATCAGTAGAATATTTTTAATATTTAATATATTTTTAAATATGAAGTATTTGTAGTAGAACTACGAACACTTCTTATATATTTTGATAAGATTTTGTCTCTCTGCTTTAATTTTCACTAGTTAGTAAGCTTATTTTTTTGGGGAGCTATTTAATACGTAAAATATCGTATTATGTGTTGATGCCTCGTTGGTCTAGTGGCTTGATGTAAGGCCGCAGATCCGAAGGTCCTGTGTTCAATTCCCAGGTCGGGTCAATAAAAAGTTATTGGGTTTTTCTGTCAGAAAATTCTCAGTAGCAGCCCAGAGTCTGGAAGTTGGAAGTGTGTTCCCATGCCTCGGTATGCACGTAAAGGTATTAGTCGTGCGCCTGAACTCTTTCCGGTCGTATCGGATTGCCGTCCCATCTAATTATGAGAGTTAGGGAATAGAGAGTACACTTGTGTTTGCGCACATACTTGTGCACTATATCTCCTGCGTAGTTGGCTAATCTCTCTTAAGATTAGCCGCCGTGGTCGAAATCGGTCTGGCGGACATTATTATTATTATTAAATGTTGATGTTTAAAAAAACTAGCGCAAGAATTTAACTACTTTATAAGCTAATGAAAATTTTTATATAATTTATGGAAGACGTTGAGTGAACTATTGATATAATATAAGGCAATGTAATGTAATACTTAACAATACCTCTTTATTTTTATGAACAAAGACATAAAAATAAAAAGGACAGTGTTTTTTTTATAAATATAAACGAGTTTCCGAGAGACAGATCTCGTCGTCGTAATATAAAAACACTCAGAATTTACATCCATCACATATCCCCACCCTAATACATATTTTGTACTTATTAAGAATGACAGGCATATTAAATATACATTTCAAAAATGGAATGGAGTTTAAAAAAAATGTGTATAACAAAAAACTTACAGAAACATTACATCTCCAACAAAAACAGCCATTGTGTGAGTTTTTTAAGATTCAAATCAAATAATGTGTGTTTATATCCTCGAAGACTGGACCGTATAAGCATTATGATATTATTATAAAAGCAGAATAGAGCATATGAGTATATCAAGATAAAAAACTAGTTAATAAGTCATATTATTTATGTATTGTGGTCTCTTGGTGCTCTTGGTCACTTAAAAATTAAAAAATGTACAGTATATGTGTCGTTATTTATTTTTTTTTATTTCACAGGGTAAAGGCTTTCTACAAAAGTCAGCATGTATTTTGTCAGAATATGTATTGTATGTATGTAAGGTTCAATTCTAGCAAGTTTCATTAGAATTCATTTTATCGTTTCTACGTACGTATAACAAAATAATGACAAAGGAATAATGTTTTCATAAAAATAATTAATAAATGCAATATAATATAGCAATAGTTAAAAAAGAAACAAAAAAATTATATGCTTTTATTTTTTTTCGTCATTTTATGTATGTGTATATATAAATTAAGAAAGCGCTCGATGTTATCGCACCAGGCCATCTTAGTCATTTTTAATATAACGCCATTAAAAGAAATATATATTATATTATTTAAAATGATCGTAATACGGGTAAAAACGAGTGCCATCAAGTCATTTTACTAAACGCATTTTTATTGCAATGTTTCATTACTCTTCAAATTTTAAAGTTTGATAATTATAAAATTTTTTCTTACCTGTTTTCAATAGTAACTGCACAGGAAATATTATAGAGCACAAGTATGTACGTGAACTCAAGTGCGTTATCTTTTTTCCGTACTCTCATAATCTAATGGGACGGCAGATCTACAACGATTTTTATTTTTATAAAAATAAAAATAAATACATACATAATATACATAGTGCATATTTTGGTAAGTATACGCTTTTGAAAATTGTATCTGTTAATTCTTCTTCTAATATGAATTTAACTTAAAACAGAAAATATAATATTTATAATATTCGTATGATTTAAATTACTTAGAGTACTAAAGCGATAAACTTATCAGTCATCTAGCAAAATACGCTTCAAAGAGTTCTTATCTTTGTAAAAATAGAGAAATATTTACAACACCGACCTTGCGTTTTCATCGCGTTATTTTGCGAAAGCATAAAATATTTTGTTTTACGAGTAAATATCTGTATATATATTTGAAACATTTCACAAACGATAACATTTTATCTTTTTAAGTGATATTAATAAACAAGTACTTGATACAAAAATGCTATATTTAATTGGTAGATTAATGAAAATTTATTAAATATTATTATTTATTTTATTTTATTATAAGGGTAATAAATAAAATATGTACAAAGTACATTATGCTTATGCCAAATATAAGCCAATACTATTAACTATAGTATAGTAAGGGGTGTCCCCTTACGAATAGCTTCTTAATACTACTACGTTTTAGACATTTAAATAATGTACAATCAGCAGAACAATATGCGTGTACAAAATTTCAACTCGATTTTGTTAATGTTTTACTTGAAATACATATAATTTTATAAAAATGACATAACATACCGTATATCATAAAAATATTTAAAAAAAACTACTAATTAGAGACATAATGTTTACAGTTCGTTTAGAAAACTACTAACTGATCGTTATGTGTAGGCCAGTCCAGACGATGTTGGTACCATCTTTATCATCAGTTATTCAATCACCAAACATCAATATTTAATGTTGCTGGGTTTTGGTTTGACCAGTGAGTGAGCCATTGTAATTAAAAGCACATCTTAGTTTCTATGGTTAGCAGCGAATTTACGGCGTAAACAGAGGCTTTGGAAGATAACCCAGTTTTTTTATTTGCCTTAATGTAATTAATTAATTTAAAAAAAACTGTGTATATTTTAATGTATTTTGTTATATCTAACAATATATCTATTAACAGAGGTGGTCGTTTACTATTAGATTGACCTGATGGCTGCCTTGCATCAACGAAAGTATAATTTATGTAATATCATAAAGCAAAAAAAAATCGAAGCAAAGTCGTATGGTAAGTAAGTGATACGAAAAGAGATTTTTCGTGATGATGTCGCGTTTTCCGCGAAAATTGCTCCGAAATAGCTTTGGGATAAGCCTTCATGGCGTAGATTCACGGGCTCATTAACTTGGCTTTCTATTCATATTTATTAGCTATTTTGCTGGCAGCGCGCACAATATTTCTGATATAAAAAATGCATTTACGTTACTAAGTAAATTGCAAATATATTTCGAATGATGTAACTAACTTATCCATGTTAATTAGAGATAGCATTGCCAATTCATCGCATGTTATACAAAACACAGGCACGGTCTTGCGTGGAATATTGCTCGCACCTTTGGGATGGCTCCGCTAAGTACCTACTGGAGGCCTTCGATCAGTTGCAGCGACGTGCGGTCAACATTATTGGCGACGTAAAGGTCACAAACACCCTTGAACCTTTACAATTGCGTCGAGAGATAGCAGCGCTGAGCGCTTTCTATCGACTGGATCACGCCGAGTGCTCTGAGGAATTATTCTTTCTAATCCCTGCTTCCCCCTTCCTTCTATATATCTTCTATCTTCCTTCTATTATAAATCTACACGAGCTGGCTCTCGATGTCACCGCCTAACTGTGACATCAATTCCATCGCGCACAAAGAAATTTGGCAACTCATTTCTTTGTCGTACTTCCAAAAAATGGAATTCCTTACCAGCTCGCGTGTTCCCCCTCTTACAACCCGGGTTCCTTCTAACAAGGCGTGAAGAGGCATCTTGCGGGCCAGCAAGGCAAAGGCGGCTAGTACAGAACATTCTTCCCGTCTGTACTGGCCGTCGTCACGTTTGGACTCTACTACCACTTACCATCAGGTGGAGTAGAGTCATTTGCCCTCTCGGCGAATATAAAAAAAAATACGCCTTCAATCTTGGGCACTACGTAATTGTCCCTTGTTCAAGTAAGTACCCATGCTCGCTTACTCTTTAAAACAGAACAAAAAAATACTAATGCTGTTTAACGTTACGATAAGCGATGATTGGGTGGTTTTTTTATAGTATAGGTAGGCAGAGGAGCACGTGGACCAACCTGATGGTAAGTGGTCACCAACGCCCATAGACATTGGCGTTGTAAGAAATGTTAAGCATCGCTTACATCGCCAATACGGCACCAACCTTGAGAACTAAGATCTTATGTCCCTTGTGCCTGTAATTACAATGGCTCATTCACTTTTCAAACCAGAACACAACAATACCAAGTACTGCTGTTTAGCGGTAGTATATCTGATGAGTGGTTGGTTCCTACCCAGGCAGCTTTGCACAAGTTGCATGTTCAAGTGAGTATACATGTTCGTAAACTTATATTTAACGTACCTTGAATCTAAAGATAATGATGATATTGACTTATAAGCTAAATTCAATAAAATCTAAAAATAATTTTCAATAAATATAAGAAATAAAGATGAATAAGATGTTATTTAATATGTTGATCAACTTTATGTTCAATGAAGAGTGATTTCATTCAAGATTTTAGGTGTCTTTGTCTACTTCGGGCTTAAATAAGTACTGATTAAGTTTTAATAAAATTTAATTAATATTTTCTATTTAAATTAAATTTTGAATCACAAGATGGTATTGAGAAATGAAGGTAAATAAGCGAATGAAATTAACCCATTCTTAAGAAAATTATTATACAAAAGTTTTACAAACTTTTTAGTGATTCATAAAGAATTTAGGCCAAGAATAATTGAACACCTACTTTTACTAGTTACATAACAGATGAACATTAAAATTCATGCTCAATGCCCAAAATATGAGCGATTGGGGCCGACTCAACCGCCAACTTTTCGCATTTTTTTTCTTCCGCATCCGTAACTCGCATTTGGGTGGCATTTTTCAGAAGCCACAGCATCCGGAATGTTTGCTTTTATATATGTAAATAGCTTTTACCCATACGCTTCACTGAATTAAATAACAGCTTGTGTACGTTGTTTGAAAAAAAACGATTAAACTGATATTCTTTACTTTATTTCCTGTCAGAATATGATTCTGCTTCTTCAGCTTCCGAGACTAACAGCTATGTTATACAGTTCTTATATATAAGAAAATACATTTCACACGAACTTTATTGACATCTTTTTTTTATACAATAGGAAGGTAGACGAGCATATGGGTCACCTGGGATCATATGGGAACTAAGATGTTATGTCCCCTTGTGACTGTAATTACACTGGCTTACTCACCCTTCAAACCGGAACACAACAATACCAAGAACTGCTGTTTTGCAGTAAAATATCTGATGAGTGGGTGGTACCTACCCAGACGAGCTTGCACAAAGCTCTACCAACAGTAGACATCTTCTGACCTTCTGATTTTCTGAACTGATCTTATAGCATAAAAATTTTTGAGCACACCGAATCAATTTAAGTCTATTCAATGGTATTAATGATACATTTATACAGACTGTACGAATACTTAACGTTAGAAAACAACATTACGAGAAAGGACTCTCTTCTTAAGGTCTTAAAATAGTATGAAGAAACAAATTAAAACAAACTTTTATACTTACCACACTTGTCTTTTTTAGCGATGTTTGACATTTTTAGGAATCAGTACAGAAATAGGTTTTTAAAAAGATAAATGAAAACAACTATACAACAATAGTAAACGTATATCGAAACATAAACATCAAAACATCAAATATTAATCTATATCTTTTTTTTAAATATGTTATAAATTTTGTTAGAATACATTACTTTTTTATGTATTAGAATTCTAACCTATAAGTCACAATAATCAAGAGCAATCAGTATTGAACCAATGTGTATGATTACAACAATGCTTTCGGCCAAACAACAATTATCTGTATCGAGCGGAATGAATAATAGTAATTACAACACAACTGTAGTAGATGGTCGTATCGCGTGACAATTGCTGATACAGACGACTACACGAGTTTTGCACTCAAACTGAAATGCGTTGTGCAAAAATACATAGAATCATTTTAAAACTGTTTCTATGATTTTATGAAAAATAATCTTAAAAAACAAAACTAGTTTAATGATTCTTTTCTAAGGCTATTTTTAAAAAGGTAGGCGGGCGGACATTTGTGCCAACTGGGTGGCAAGGCCACCTCAGTTCGCCAACAATCTTGGGAACTAAGTTGTTATGTCCCGTGCCTGTATATAGTTACACTGCCTCACTCTCCATTCAAACCGTAACACAACAATACTAAGTATTAATGATTGAAATTGAGACTTTTGGGCATTTTATCAGCAGTCTCAGAACAGTGATCATGGAGGTAAGGCCATAGTCAATTTTAGTATATAAAGTCGTAATTACTCATTAACTGCAAAGCATACCTAATAAATATACAAAATTAGGTCAATATTCAACGGTGGGTCTCACTTACTCTTATTAAGATGGTTGATTATAATCTTCATTTATAACACATTTCTACGGTAAGATACGGTAGATAAGATCCGTCTTAACTGTTTCCAACACACGCTACGCAAGTTTTCTTACGATGTTTTGCATTCGTTATAAAAAAAATAAAAGTTAGATTTCAGACCATTATGTATAACTTATATAAAAAAAATTGATGATGGTGATAGTGACGATAACTACCTGACCAATTTTAACTAGCGACTTTCTTAAAAACAGGCAACGGGAGTGTTGTTATGACGCATCCACAGCTGTGCCATGTTGTGCCATCCCCTCCCTGTGCTGTGCAGAGTGGCTATGCGGAGCCTCTCACAGAAAAACACAAGAAAAAAAAATCATAAAATGTTACAATGAAACCTAAGTTACTCACCGTACTTAATATTAGACGCGCGTCGCATACCAAAATGCTAAGTAGATTTTTTCAGCACTTTATTTCAGCTTAATGTCAAAACAATTATGAATAATGTTTATAATATACACACTACATATAGATAACGGTACGTTAACATTAACGAAAATAGGCTTATTTTATGCCATAATTTATCTGTGTAACGTTTATAAATAAGTAATACTGCAGTACGATAACAAACATTGAAGTAGAATAATTAACATTCATAGCAATTATGGTATTTCTACTAAATGCGATCGATAAAAATCACAAAACAATTAATAAAGCCGAGATGGCCTAGTGGTTAGAACGCGTAAATCTTAACCGACGATCGTGAGTTCGAACCCGGGCAAACACCACTGAATTATCTGCTTATCACTGAAATATATTATGTGCTTAATTTGTGATTATAATTTATCTCGTGCTTGACGGTGAAGGAAAACATCGTGAGGAAACCTGCATGTGGCATAATTTCAATGAAATTAGACTTGTGTATTCCACCAACCCGCATTGGAGCAGCGTGGTGGAATAAGCTCCTAACCTTCTCCTCAAAAGGGAGAGGAGGCCTTAGCTCAGCAGTGGGACATTTACGGGCTGTTACTGTACTGTAGTGTTACTGTACTGTAATAAACTGACTTTAAATACAACATAAATTGTACTAAAAATTGAATGAAAAACTCAATTGGATTTTTTATTAAAATGATTTTTAATTAACTTAATAGTTGAGTTTGTTTTTTGACAAGTGTGTACTACTGTGTGTATTCGTACAGCACAACATTAAAAGGCTAAACAATTTGTAGTCAAGACCCTACTAAATTATTAAGAAAACAATCATAATGATTATTCCAATGTGTCGTTGCCTAATATGCTTATACATCTTACAGCCCTCCGTGCGTGAAATGAGCTTAAATATGGGTCCAAAGTTTTCTCTTAAATAAAAATTTAATGAATGAAATAGTATAAATTAATTTACTTGTTGAGATGGATAGAGTTATACATAAGGTCAATATATTTTGTGAAAAATTTATTCAATCAATCAACAGCCAATCGTTGTCCACTGCTGAACATAGGCCTCTCCCAAGGTGCGCCAAAGCTCCCTGTCCTCCGCCTTCCGCATCCAGTTGGTGCCCGCCACCTTCTTAAGGTCGTCGGTCCACCTGGCTGGAGGGCGCCCTACGCTGCGCTTGCCGATTCGCGATCTCCACTCTAGGACTCGTCTGCTCCAACGGCCATCGGTCCTACGACATACGTGACCAGCCCACTGCCACTTCAGCCTGCTAATTTTGCAAGCTATGTCGGTGACTCCGGTTCTTTTCCGGATAATCTCATTTATTATTATATTATATATATATACAAAAATTTATTCGAGTTTCATTATTTACAGACAGAAATTATCGGTTTTTTATGTATAAAGAATTTATGTTTTATTTTATATTAATGTTTTAGTATTTAAAATGAGGTCCTATATGTATTAATTTAATATTTTTATTATAAGTTTGTAATGAGTATTTTTTATATATATACATAAGTAATTATTTTAGATATCTTAATATATAAGTCAATTTCAAGTCCTTTTGAAAACATATCAATATATTTAACACTAGTATGAAATTTAATTATCGGCGATACTATCGGCTTGGATATGTTTGTTCGTGTCCTGATAACCTGGTAAATAGAATGAGCTACAGTTTGGGTATTAATTGCTTTATGGTAGTAACTGACTGAACCGAGATGACCTAGTGGTTAAAACACGAATCTTAACCGAAGATTGCGGGTTCAAACTTGAGCAAGCGTCGTGAGAAAACTTGGACGTGTATAATGAAATTCTGCTTTGGAACAGCGTGTTGAAATAAACTCTTCACGTTGCCTTATTGGGAGGCCTTTGCCCAACAGTGGAACATTTACAGAATGATACTTACTAACATCATGAATAATTGTCCTTATTAAAATTTCATTGATGACGTCACAAAATAAATGTCATGTTATTTATTAAAATCGGTTAGACATTTGGTCGATTTAAGTAACGTAAGAACGTTGGGTTAAGAGTTTACGTTCGATTTGTCAGATTAACTCATAAAGGGCGTCGAAATAACCGATAAAACATTTAAAACTCCATAAAACCAGCCATACAATCCCCATTGCTTGATCACATACAATAAAAATCTAAGTGCTTATCACGTAGCGCATAAAAGCCATTATTGTACATAACATCTATCCTAATACCTTTATGCACATTTTTCGATATAACCAAAGCATTAAATAAATAATGATGAGATGAATTTTGTTATCGGTAAATTAAGTTTAGAAAAATAATTTTGTCGTTGATGTATAAATTTTTGATTCCTATCACATCGTAATTTTATCTGAATATATTCTTCATCAATATATTCGTTAATTATCATCATTATTAAACTAGAATCTCTCACACATTTCACGTATTTGTGTCAAAGTATATGGGCCACTTTTTTTTCACACAGTGGAAACCTTCAGAAAGGTACCCAGCTCCCATGGGGGGGAAGTGGGTTATGTGGGATACATAAAACCACTGCGATGGCCGTCCTCGACACGGATCGGAGAGGCTGCGGGATCGTGTTGATATAACGTATCCGCGGCCTCTCCCGTGATTTGTTCCGCTCGTGGCTCGGCGGAGCTCTCCTCAGGGGACAAAGGTAATCCGCCCCCCCCTCCCCGCACTCCTCACTACTGTGTACGGCAGGGCGAGGTCATCCCGGCTGCCGTCCTACGAGCCACCTGATTTAAGTTTTCAGCGCGTCCCATAGACTATGGTACTGTAAGTAATATTGACCATTCCTTAGAACGTTAATACGCTATCCACCTTGGGAACTAAGATATCATGTCCCTTGTTCTTTGTTGTTGTTATAGTAATACTGACTCACTCACCCTTCAACCCGGAACACAACTACACCAAGTATTGCTCTTTGGTGGTAGAATATGTGATAAGTGACCGGTACCTGTACACAGACAGGCTTGCTGTATGTTTTTATATAAATATCTAAAATAACTTCTTTACATTTTGTTTGATTACATGTATGGATTAATTATATTTTTTATTAAAATTATAACACAGATTTTACGGCCATTTTAATAAATAGTTATTTTTCTGCAACATTATATTAAATAGCATCAAAATAATGAACAAACATTGTTATACAATTTAACATTAATTATAATTTAACACAAGCAAACAATGTCAAAGATGAACGATGTATTGTGCCATAAATTAAAATTAAGTTAAGATAACTTACTTGAAGGTCTCATTTATATTCAATTATACATTTATTAATGGTTAAAGGATTGCCTCGTGTATCTAGACCAATGAAAAGTAATTGAATTTCTTGAGAGGCTAACTGCCTGTCAAGAAATCCCGTTCTATCGGATTATGAGAGTTAAGGAATAGACAGTACACTGCTTACTCACACACTCGTACAATAATACTTACTACTAATATATGTTGGGCAGTTGGCTAATCTCCCTCGTGATAGCAGCCATAATCAATATAGGCCAGGTTGACTTAACGAATGTCGTTATACGTTAATGAAACGTTGCTTGTCCATTTTATAAGAAAACCAAGTTGCTTTATAAAATAATTAAAATAGGCCTTAAACGGTACAGCGGGGCACCGGTAGTAATAAATAATTATAAAAAAAATCGGCTAAAGACTTAAACTTGAACTGTCAGAATGATTAATTAATTTTATTCATCTCTTTTTACTGTACCTAATTAATTAATTAATTGTTATAAAATTAAATAGAAATACTTATTACATAGTACATAATGTATTTGATTAAATACAATTTTTAAAGTAAAATACTAGTAATAAATAAACTTGAAACGATACTAGAAAACTGTATTTCAATCTTATTTTACTTTAGTAAAACATGATTCATTAAGATCCAAGAAAGGTTTCATATTTCTGAAAGAGTAATTGCTTTAGAAATGGATTTTTATTTAGTGGAAATAAACAGCAATAAAATAAATATATTTTGCAGATTAATTTAAAGTATTGATTTTTATTTCGATTGAAAAAGCAATTCATTTACGCAAACTTTATTTGTTAATTTATTTTACCACTGAAAAACTAGACTCATTAACTGAATGTCTAATACAAGGGGTCTTATATTTCTGGAGGAGCGATCGCCTCGAAGATAGAGACTCTGCCATTAGGAGATAAAACTTTTTATTGGCAGAACGCTCCGACACTTTATGAGCTATCTGCCCGGATAGGTGAACTTCGATAACTGTGAACTAGAGATAATTATACGAAAAAAATGACTGAATTCATTAAATAAAAATGGGAAAATATTATCCAGAGCGCAATTTTAGTTCGAGGAATATGTTATATTATGTAAACACGTATAATATATCTGTATATATGAGATAAGTTATATGGCAGGCATATGTACAGAGTTTCCGAGAAATTCTAGTGGAAGTAAAGCGTCTCTAATGCCTCGATCAAAAATAAAAAGATTTTTGTTTCTACGTTTAAGAAAAAGAACGCAATCAGTGTAATAGAGAAAGCGCATTTCACTGTTTTTTTTTAACTGGAAGACGTTTTTATTTAGTAATACTTTGTACATATGCCCAAAACATAATAATGAAACGCAACTTACGTATGTAATTCATAAGTACAATACGTACGCTGTAAGCTGAGTTTTGGAAGTTATTAATGGAAGACTCAAAAGGGAATTAATGTTACTGAGAAATGTGCATAACAATCGCACATCGCCCATATGATGATAAGTTTTCCAATTCAATGCCACGTTATTAAATGCCAACCAAGTAATCATGGACACAATGTACGGGCCCAAACATTTTTGGTAATAATTCGAAACAAGATTATTTTTTTTTATATAGAATAGGAAGGCGGACGAGCATATGTGCCACCATGTGATGGTAAATGGTCACCAACGCCCATAGACAATGGCATTGTAAGAAATGTTAACCATCACCAATGCGCTACTAACCTTGGGAACTAAGATGTTATGTCCCTTATGATTGTAATTACACTGGCTCACTCACCCTTTAAACCGGAACACAACAAAACCAAGTACTGCTTTTTTGCGATAGAACATCTAATGAGTGGGTGGTACCTACCCAGACGAGCTTGCACAAAGCTCTACCACCAGTATATACATTAGAGAATCTGGTTTTCAAACACAACTACAATAGAAGATATGCACAGATTCAGTCATTTAATGCAGATAATATGCCAGAAAATCATTTTCCGTTTTAAAAGAAGACGACTTTATTATTTTCTCTCTCGAAATTTACCACATAAAACAAACAAGATGTTATTATACGAGATATTTATTTCAATGGAATCAAATGGAATGTTCATGGTTAAACTCTGAGGTCAAATAACGAACATAATTATGAAAGATGTAGTAAAGAAGGATCTCTATAAACTTCAAGGTCGAGTTCAGTTCCGACATGTTCGTTTACGGTCATATGATGTCTATATTGATATAGATAGGACATTTAGAGGTCCAGAAGCTATTGTGAGCTATAACTGTACTTGAAACATAGGTAGAAGAACCGTTGGCTGCTGTCACATATAATGTTCATTGTGTGTTACATGAGGTACACAATGCATGTTATAAACATACCCGTAGACATTTTCCTAGAGACTAATGAGAAAATAGTGGATATTTAATACATTTTAATATATACTCGTTATATTTTAAACCAGGGCTAACTTAAAATTTAATTATATCTTGTAAAATTTCTATTAAAAAAGTAAAAGCCTATTTGATTAAAGTACATTTTAATTTGGAAACATATACATATAGTCAAAGAAAATAAATATTTTAAGCGTTCGATAGTTCGCAGATGTTGTACTTACACCGGTCTCATTTTGTTTCGCCCGTTGAAGAGTTACGACGGGATGACAATACAAAGTTATCTTTCGATTTCACTCACGCGCAAAACTATAAATAAACTGGGCATGTAGAAAACTTTTCCGGAATTCACTTTCGGTCCCTAGTTTATTTTTTTTTCATCGAAATCATTTTCGTTTGATCAATATGTTATTTTTATGTGCTTACACTTGAATGTTCGGCTTAGTTTGCTTATTAGGATTTGGTTTATTAGATTAAGCATGTTGTAATAAAATTTCAAAGTTATATATATATGAATATTCTTAATTATTTTAATTTGTACACTTTCATTTATTATTAATACGTTATGATAATACAACAACAAAGTCAAATCGTGTTAAATAAATGCTTCAATTTTCGTGAATCTACCGTAGTCATATGAATGATAACGTATAAGGAATAAAAAAGCCAATCAATTATATACTAGACATAATAATACGGATTTCACTACCTCGGTATTACATTTTGAATATATTAGATTTTACTATAAACATATGGTAGATGGCCCTGTGGTAAGAACGTGAATCTTAACCGATGATCGTGGGTTCAAACCCGGGCAAGCACCTCTGAATTTTCATGTGCTTAATTTGTGATTATAATTCATCTCGTGCTTTACTGTGAAGGAAAACATCGTGAGGAAACCTGCATGTGTCTAATTTCACTGAAATTCTGCCACATGTGAATTCTACCAACCCGCATTGGAGCAGCGTGGTGGAATAAGCTCCAAACCTTCTCCTCAAAAAGAGGAGAGGAGGCCTTTAGCCCAGCAGTGGGACATTCACAGGCTGTTACGGTTACGGTATATGATAAATGTTTTACATAATTTCTATCCCAGGAAATAAAATAATTCCCACCCCACGCAAACGAAGTTTCATACGAAAAATAAGACCGTCAGCCCACTTGTGTCTTTGCACGAAATTATTAAAAAGATAACGAATAAAATCAAAACGTTGACGCGGGACGTTTGAAAAAATATCATGAAATTTCGTCAGACTTTGCAGTCGAGTTAAAACGATGATTAATTCTGATAAAACCATTGTGAGCTCTCAAGGACCTGTGACCCGAGGGATTTATCTTTTGCATTGTAAATTAAAGGAAATGGGTAGTTCAATGTTTTGTTGGGATTGAGCGGTTTTGCTTTTGGAGAAATATGTGAGCATTAAAATCGGTTGGATGATTCTTTTATGTAATTGAATGTTGAGATAACGCGTTTTTAAGCTTCTCTATCACATTATTTAATTTCTATGATTTTAATTCTGTTGTGTAGAAGCAAAGATACCGATTTGAAAATTTCATTTAAGTCTGAAATGCGAATTTTCCAGATTTTTCGTATGTTTCAAAAGTAGAAGAGACAGACAAAAATATAGATACAGAGTGACGTAAAATAATGACATTAATATAAAAAATTATATTTTATGCATAGGTACCCAATTAGATATGTCATTGTAATTCAAATAAAAGTACACTAGTCTTTCTGAGTTTTTACAAGCAGGTAATCATCGCACTAAAATAATGAAAGTTGTATACGTTTTTTTTATTGAATATAGTATAATATATTGCAACGTTAAATTATTATTTTCTTACCCATCGCGATGACTATCATTCTGCGCAGGAGTTGTTACAGTGCAAAAATATGTACCGCAAATATATTTCAACCATACACATAAATTAATAATCTTAAGATAATAGAACGTAATTTTGCCTTATCATCAGTCTATGAACGCTATTCAATTTTTCGCTAGATATCTTACAGTCAGGATGGCCGAGCGGTCTAAGGCGCCAGACTCAAGGTTACCTTGCCTACAGAGTAGGTTTGAGCTGTTCTGGTCCTCTCTGAGGGCGTGGGTTCAAATCCCACTTCTGACATATATATTTTTTTTATTATTATAATTGTGGTGCATTTTTGTCGTGTGAGGTTTACTAATGATAATGACTACAAATTATAATAGCATTATATTATTATTATATTTATAAAATATTATTTTAAATTTTATTTACTAGCTAACTACTAATATTATATGCTACTATGATTTAAAAAAAAAGATTCGCCCCCAATATTGGTGACAATTAGGCAGGCGTTACGATGCTCGATTCTTTATATAATTAAAAATTGTAAGAGTACTAATTATTGTACTTTATATACATAGTGTGTATGCTTAAAATAAGTCATAGTGAATCGTAATAATTGTATTTATATCATTAACCAGGACGTGTTTTTTTGAAGAGGAGTATAAACAATGATGTTTGAATATTTTGTTAACATTTTTAATTAATATTTATCCACATGTTTTATTTTATAACTTCCATCGTCATTCTAAAACTATCTTTGAAAATGTCCTTTACGTTACTTGAACCTTATTGACCTGTTTTATAAGTAATCTTTAAACAAGATGTTTATTTATTGTATTGATGAACAGCTGCAAACAAAATGAAATAAACTAATAATAAATGGGTTGCATAAATTGTTCTCCATCCTATAACTTATAATCAAAAATAATTAAAATGTTTAAATGATAATGGTGATTAATGATCACGGATCGAATATTCATGTGATAATATTAATGGTCGTTAAAAGCAATATAATCTAAAAACCTTCATATAATTATCCATAATGATTTACAAATTTTTGTTTTGAATTTGGAACAAACAAAATCATTTAATTTAAATTTATCAATACAAAATAATTAAAGCGGAAATAAATGACTTGCGATAATGACAGATCCAACTTAACGATTGTTTTATTTTCCGATTTTATTTCCAAGTTAATGTGGAATGGTGCCGTGCGTTATGGCTATAATGATCAGCAACATTCGTGCCATTCAACATTGATTATAGTAATGCCCAGTCATTATATATAGTGTACGAATTTCGCGCATAATTGAACCATTTTTGGGATTAGTAGTAACCAACATTTTTATTAATTATTATGTCTCTATTATTGTTTTTCGGAACATTGTGTTAAATTGAAATAAAATTACAATTACATTTTTTTGGTAATTTCTATGTCACAAATGCGAGAACATGAATATATCAAATTATAATTATCGACGATTATATTGCAGTTCCCTTAAATTTTCTAAACCTTGACAAGTGCATTATACCCAATAAATTACCTGTCTTAATATCGATATGGCATTGACCGATTTTGTATACAGATTAACTAAATTCAGATCTTCTTTTTTGTTAAAAAAATACTATACTAGATACAGTGTATTACTTTACATCATGTTAAATCATTGATTTAATAAAAAACTAATTATCGTTACAGAGATAAATATGAACACTATAGCAATAAGTTATAGTACTCCTGACTGATTTTGGGTATGTTGGCTATTCTCAACGAAGGCCAACTGTACAAAAGATATTATAACATACAAAGACACATGCAATCACTTTTATCTTCTCTTCATAATCCGATACAACAGCAATTGAACGCGACCAAGGAGAATTCGGATATAGGACAGCAAAAACTCAATAATATTCCACTAGTCGCACCCGGAATTTTGACTTCGGACTTCTGAAGCCTTAAAAGCCAGTAACAGGATCAATGAGTTAGTTAAAATGAACAGTATAATAAACGAATGAAAATGCATTTTAATTTTCAATATACTTAATAAAGTGTCTGAAAGGCTTATGAAACCTTAGAACTAAAGAGTTTTGAATCGGCTTTCATGTCAGTCTTTCATAATTTTTTCTTTATTTATTACACATAATTTTTACTGGTTGTCTTTACTTGAAACAAAATACACATTTCTTGAATTGCATAAAACACTGTCCGTCCGTTTTGGTAATATTATAAACAAATAAAACTGAATCTCCCTATTTAATAAACGTAAATTGAACTTTATGAAATATTTTTTATGTAATTCCTTAAAATTCTTGATAAGTGCTCAAGATTATGATAATATAAACAGGGAGGGTCGTCTCGGTGCCGGTAAAAGATATTTTGATTAAAACTTACGGAATACTCTTTCACTTTTTTGTGGTCTAAGTTATAAAAGATTTTGTTGCTTATCATCTCATAAGCCACACTATTTACATAAATCTCATCACGAAATCTCCTAAACTATCTGTCCGATTGACTTGAAATTTGTCACAGTTAAAAGGTTCTTATGCAAATCTTATCCAAAATCCATCCTTCTTCCTTTTACCTACCCCCGAGAAGCCGGGACGATTATTATTTTAAGAGTATCATATTGCCCATAGTAGTTAGTAATCATTTTTTTCTGAGCATCTAGGGAAATCTGCAAGTGCATGCTAGGTTATCCATTAAGTACTGGACGTTATAAATATAAAACCATCTATACACATCATCAAACGTAGGCATGCTATTATTTTCGATGATTCAAAGGGTGATAACTCTGCAAAGGCTCTTTTTTTAAAAAAAGTTTTCAACCATTTTGTAGATTATCGATTTATCTAATCATGCAATTGCATGATCTACAATTTTTATCTTATTTATTTTTATGATAACTCTCACCGTTTATGAGAAAAATGTAAAAATCGATAATTTTGAACCTTAAACTAATATTATTACTATTTCTCAAAACAAATATTAATATTAAGTTATAAGTCGAGATGGCTCAGTGGTAAGAACGCGTGAATCTTAACCGATGAACGTGGGTTCAAACCCGGGCAAGCACCTCTGAATTTTCATGTGCTTAATTTCTGTTTATAATCCATCTCGTGCTTTTCGGTGAAGGAAAACATCGTGAGGAAACCTGCATTTGTCTAATTTCATCGAAATTCTGCCACATGTGTATTCCACCAACCCGCATTGGAGCAGCGTGGTGGAATAAGCTCCAAACCTTCTCCCCAAAAAGGGAGAGGAGGCCTTAGCCCAGCAGTGGGACATTAACAGGCTGTTACTGGTTTACTGGTTACTGGAAATATTAATATTATTTCTACTATTTCTCAAACGTTGGTTTCAGTCAGGCCAGGGGAGCCATGTTTGATAATTACTGTTAATTGAGATATCTATTAGGATTGGGCAATATAAACATAGCAACTAATGCATAGTAATAAATCAATATTGTCATATTATTTCACAAGTACAGTGTTCTTATAAACTATATAACTAGATTTTATTACGTAGAACGAAGAAAATCTAAATCTAAACCATAAAAATTTTAATTGTTAATCACCTAAAAGAAATAAGTACTTTAGTTTTATTAAATTCGACACTAAAACATAAGATCAAATGTAATAAATATACTATAAAATGTATATCTGAATATTTTTTATGCATAAAAACTGCTGATAATCATGTTAGAAAACTTTTTAAATGAGAAAAAGTTAGAATTAACTTTAAAGATGATGGATTTGCTAACAAACTATAATTTACACTAGTAATTTTTGAACAGCAATAGATTAATTAAAATGATCTATCGCTCCGCTGTTAATGGTGTGAACAGGCTGCTTTTAAACAAGGAAATAATGTTTTACAGGAACAATATACATATTCGCTACGGTTCGGAATACGTGAAGTAAAATCAAAAGGTTATTTCCAAGCTTATGACTTGTACATAAAAAAAAACAAGTGAAAACTAAAAAAATTATCAATTTAACTTTCCCGTGATAGAAGGCGAGTTATCACGGACACCCTTTGACAGATCGTCGTCCTGATTTCGTATCGGCAACTTTAGTAATGAATCTTTTCAGGTGAAAGTAGCATATTTTGTTATTTTAGGAGATGAACAGAGCTTAACTTATCGGTAGAATTTTAAATGAGGGTCACCGAGTATGTTTAATTACTTGTAAGTATTTCATGAGATACTTCGTTATTTATCGTTAGAATTTATTGTTCGTTATTTATTTATATATATTTATATAATAGCACCGCTCTGTTGACTGACTCTTAAAATATTTTTTGCTAATAAATTAAAACTTCTTAATAATTTATTGAATATATATAATATATATTATTGAATATATAAATAAAATATTTTAAGAGTCAGTCAACAGAGCTGTGCTATTTAAGTTTTTAATATAAAAGAAAATATATTTTGGGTTTTAGCACTATAATTATGTGACTCATATAATATGAATATATACATTTTATCACGTCATATTATGAAAAATATTTATTGATATTATCATTGAATATTTTGTCTCAATGTAAAAATTTTCGTTGCTAATGTTATAATTTGGAAAGTGAGTTTATTTATTTGATAGTTCATTGGTTCCGCTCCCACGTCTTAACTACACAAGAGATCATCATGAAAATTTGGATACGCGTTATCAGGGATATAGAAAATAGACATAGGGGACCTGATACCTGCCAACCTTTCACCCTACACACGTGGACAAAGGCGCGAGCTGAAATTAGTACTTAAATAAATACTGCATAAAATACTGGATAAATATTAATTCAGTTATGGTAAATGAAAACGACGCTTATAATTTATCAAAAACGGTGAGTAAAATCTTATAAAATTAAAACTTTAATTTTTAATAATTATAACAAAAAAACAAATCACTTATATTCAAAGTAAAAAGGGAAATATTATGTCACAAAAGTAAACTATTCTTGTAGTGAATCGTCCATTAGTGTCAATAAAAACTTTATGGCGTAGCATTTGCTGAGAATTCATACACATGAGTTAGTTCTTGTACGAGCAGTAAAATATTTATGGCGGTTATAGTTCCCGAGGCAAGAAACACTTGGTATTTATAATAAATTTCGTCTTTACAAGACATTCTGCTACGAATTGAAGTGTGAATTATGCAGATAATTAATCTAGTTTAAATGTTTATTATTGTCAACGCAATTATCCAAATAGTCTGAATTAGTATAGTTGAATTAAAATATATAACAGCAGAAGTCATTTGCTTAACAGGCAAAATTTTATTGAAATAATTCAAATGAAAATTAAAATTGTTTGCTTATCAAATCTATGTTAAAAATATTGATAAACGCTTGTAAACGATTATAGTTTCATATCAATTATTTGTCAGAATTACCTGATCACTTTCGTCTCAAATTTCCAAAGTCCATTTAACAACTGATCTGTTCTTAGACGAACCCATTAATCCCCGCACTGAAAGCTTTCACTAAATAATAAAAGACTACTTTTCCAGCACATAAATCAACGCCATACATCTAAGCAACTAATGGGTTCATAATCTTCTAGTGGCCGTGCCATTTTATTTTCAAGGCAACATTAAAACTTGTACGCTTTGACGACAATTAATGTACAATGTGACTGTTCCATTTGTTTCCTTGGAACAACACGCTTGTGATAAACCAACGTTTATTTTAAATCAAAATTACGCTTTATTTACCAAGGAATTAAGGTACACTTAAATTTAAAAAAGTGTTAGTATTTAATAAGTTATCTAAATAAAATCATATTGTAAGATGAATATATAATGAAAATACATAAAAATTTCAGCTCAATTAAGTGAAACTTATTTGAAAAAGGAGTAAAATATTGAAAACACATGACATGTACAAAAGACATATTTTGTCGTACATTACAATAATTAAGTAATATAGTATCATATATTTTAACTAGTTTTTCTGTTATATAATTTGTCAAATAATATAACTATCATATCCACGATAGTAACAACAAAAATATGAATCAGTGGCACAAAATGATAAAAAGTATCATTATAAACGAAGGACCTTATAATAACCTTTCCTTCTATAGTTATAGTTATTTTATGTTTATCTAATTAGGGTTTCGCGTTTAATGTAGATGGGTTTAGAATGTTTACTTTTTGCTCCGTATTGTGTGATAATGCCTAATTAATATGTATGAGTCTGTTCAACTAGCTGAGGTGTTTGACCTCGCAAATTACGCATCAACACGCTTCTACTAAGTAGACGTGCATCTTCCAATCTTATTAATATTAATAGCTTGTATCTGTTGCAACTGAATGCATAATTAGATCATGTCCGTTTGTCTTTGATAAAAATAACTCAGGTGTAACAACTAGTATGATAATTCACACGTAATTATGATACTGATTAGTACATCTTGTAATTTTTTTTTTTTTTTTATAGAATAGGAAGGCGGACGAGCATATGGGCCACCTGATGGTAAGTGGTCACCAACGCTCTTAGACATTAGCATTGTAAGAAATGTCAACCATCGCTTACATATCCAATGCGCCACCAACCTTGGGAACTAAGATTTTATGTCCCTTGTGCCTGTAATTACACTGGCTCACTCACCCTTCAAACCGGAACACAACAATATCAAGTATTGCTGTTTTGCGGTAGAATATCTGATGAGTGGGTGGTACCTACCCAGACGAGCTTGCACAAAGCCCTACCACCAGTAAGCTATTCAATGGATTTAAATTGCGTTATTGATATTATATTGCGTCATTAATATATTTTATAAGGGTGTAACGTGGCATAATATTTTTTTTATCAATTTCAAAACATTTTAGTTTACGATATTCTTTTGTTTAAAAGTCTTAATGTGCGACTAAAAATTAAACCTATGAATATTTTTTTCTTAAAAGTAGGTATATATTTAATCAGGTAAATACGATATTACAGTTAACTAAATACTTTATTACAGTTTTTTTCCGTCTAAGTTCATTACAATAATTGTAATTTTTTATTTCTATCTTTTTGTAACCTTAAATAAACATGAAAGTTATCTAAAGAGGCTTTATTATAATTTTTCATTTCAGTGTGCATGAATTTTACATTTTGCTCAAAATGTCTTTTACTGCCTTTCTAAAGACGCCATTACCACTCACTGCCACAGGAGTACCTGTTTGATATAACGTCAATAAAATTGTGGCGTCCTTACAATAGGGTGCCAATACTAAATATTACTTTGTGGAAAATTTGTATTAATGTTGTATCATTTTATGACGACATCTATTGATAAATTCTATTCACAATCATAAATTTTAGGTAATTTGTACCTGTAAAATATGTTACAAGATAATTAATGTCGTCGAAATGCAAAAAAAAAACATCCAGTTTCAGTAAAATCGACAAAACTTCTTGTCGATTTTATTGAAACTGGATGCTATAATTGGTGGTGAATCTCTCTAAATAAACAAGCTCGTTTTTGCTTTGAGACGGTACAATCATTGATTAGTGAATACCACCGGATTACCAGTCTATAGTGGTTGTCTCGTGTAGATTAGGATTTGTAATAAATGATGTCAGAAAAAATAATCCATCTTGACCGTACTTCGGCCATAGCGGCCAATCTTAAATACTATTAATCTACGAAGGAGATATTATTTAATAATAAATTAAGAGTGGCAAACGAATTAATTATTCGTTTTTAACACCAAATTATATATCTAATAAATAATATACCTTGACCTTGAAGTAATAGTCGTTTAAAATTAATACAAACAAAAATAAAAATCTGACAGCCCGTAAAGGTTATTTTTTGAGGTGAATATTCTTATTTCACCACTCTGCTTGAATTTTTAAGTCAAAGATCTGCAAATCAAATTTGAACAGACAATCACCGATCGAAAACTACACTAAGGTCGCGGTAACTATTTTAGCGACAAGATTGCAATCGATATCAGGTAATTACAGTACATAAAATAAGTGTAATCTGTATTGTTATTGTTTCGTATGTATTTCATATTCACAAATTATTCAGTATTGCTGTTTGTATTTAGTCGTTAGAAAATTTGCCGTCAATTTGTAAATAAAATTTAATCAGTTGTTTTTGTACTTATATGGTTGTTGTCACCCTCCTCTTATACTAAGCTGTTCTATGTCCACAGTAGGCTATTAAAAATAGCACCCAATATTGCGCATAGCTTCTGTTATCCTATAAAATTTTAGTGCCACCTTAAAGAGTCTCTGTGAGACGAGAAATTCTTGGGCTACAAAGCCATTTCATCTTGTAAGCTACTCAATGGATTTAAATTGCGTTATTGATATTATATTGCGTCATTAATATATTTTTATAAGGGTGTAACGTGGCATAATATTTTTTTTATCAATTTCAAAACAGCCGGTAGTCTATCAAACTAAAAAGTGGTTTAAATTGTACTTAAATTTTAAGTGGTGTGATAATAGTAAAGATAGACTTTATATATATATATTTTTTTTATAGAATAGGAAGGTGGACGAGCATATGGGCCACCTGATGGTAAGTGGTCACCAAACGCCCTTAGACATTGGCATTGTAAGAAATGTCAACCATCGCTTATAGCCAATGCGCCACCAACCTTGAGAACTATGATTTTATGTCCCTTGTGCCTGTAATTACACTGGCTCACTCACCCTTCAAACCGGAACACAACAATATCAAGTATTGCTGTTTTGCGGTAGAATATCTGATGAGTGGGTGGTACCTACCCAGACGAGCTTGCACAAAGCCCTACCACCAGTAAGATATTACAATAATATTGATTTCAAAACTAATTTTGATCTTCGTTTACTTTCGGTATTAATATAAGATTAATTTAATTGTTATAAACTGTGAAATACATATAATGGTACTGTAAATGGAATCGTACAAAACTAAAAATATACAAATCTAACATATATAAGAGAAGTGTCACTACTTTAAGCAATTCCTGACAATAAACAAGTTGCAAGACATGTTATGCCGTCAGGATTCCACTTTTGGGACCTATTACAGGTGATACGTCGCACTTATATTTAAAAACCAACCTTAACTAATAACCATAAAGCTTCTATTCACTTGTATATAACACACAAGGACATGTGAGCCTTTGAACCGTAATGCGTAAGGCATTGGATTTAAAATCAAATGTCGGCACATGTATCTCAAAGGAACGACTTACAACATGTTCTGAAATGCTTACGGTGAAAGCTTTCTTGGCAGAGTTCAGTGTTTTATTTTAAATTGCGATTTATTCCAGAAATGTTAAGACGCGCCTTCATATTGTCTTTTGTCTATCTGTTCTATTTGAGTATGGAATAGAGTTTATGCAGTGAAATGAGAACGTTTTATTTTCTATGCCACCGCAGAAAAACTGTTATCTGTAATTTTTATTGTTTTTATATTATAAATTTTAATTTATTTTGACTAATAAAGGGTTATTCATCATGCTTGTACATGTGGAGCAAGCCTCTGTGTAGCAATTATAAATATTTACAGTATCATATCACTGTAAACCAAAGTTATTTTATGCAAATATGCAAGTCAATATTATTATAATTATATTATGCTAATAAAAAATAAAAATTTAGAATTTCATTATAAATAATAATATTTTATTGGTTTGTGTTTAAAAAAGAATAACTTGTTGTTTTTCGGATTCATGCAAAAACTATTACACTGATTGTTATGGTACTTTAAAAAAAACATTAACTAAGACCTGGCTTAGTTTCATATCGTATGTGTATATATTTTGAAATATATCATGCCAATGTAATCAGAGAGAAAGTCTGAGCGCTTATCAAGAAACACTATGTACGTCGGTCAGATACTGCAACTAGGTAAAAACAACTTCAAGAAATTGGTTCGCTAAAGAATTCAACTGGGCCGGTTAGTGCTTGGAATATTTCTTATATTTTTTACAAAGACTAAAGCAACCGTTTTTAATCAACACATTCTTGCTGTAATGATATGCGAAGCCTAGATGTGGACCCTCACAGTGCGACTAATTCACCAATTCATTCAGCTTTGAAAAAGACTATAATTGGAGTTTCTGTAAATCAAATAAAAATTTAATTAATTTGATAAAAATTTAAAGTAACCGAGATAGCCAAGAGGATTAGTAAGCTGAGTAATTAAAGTGGGCCGGTCACATCTACCATAGAAGAAAAACGCGTCTTGCGAAATATGAACGTCCTTAGACAAAATGGAGAGACTAAGGACTAGATGGTGTCTCTATCTCCCGAAAAACTCGATAGGAATTGGAGACTCGCAGGAACAAGCCAACCGTCGGGTTGTTACGGTAGTATGCCCAAGCGGACACGTGACGCCCCCGGAGAGACGGACTATCGATTGTTTTTTTATTATTATTCCAAGGTATACTCAGTGCCGGCGAATCTCACGCACTCGACTTCATGTATAGGAAACGCATAAACGCGTTTTCTTTTACTACCATAAACATAAATAAAGCATCAAGATACCGTGGAAATGTATCAAAAATAGCTGGTGATGACGTTTAATAATTATAAAAATGAATAACAAAGTATTTTAAATGCGGTATAAGAGAACCTTCCTGTTACCATTTTGAAATTGAATTACTGGCCAAATCAAAGTATAAATTCATATATATTCTAAAACTTCTTTCCTATATTTGTTTTTATACAGATGATTTCGCTCGATTTTACGATTTTCCGATCAGTATTCGTTGAAAGATCAGACTATCTGCGATTGCGAAATCTTTACGACTATTTTATGCCTTTTAGTCAAATAATGATCTTAAGGGAGACGCTCATTGAAACTCCATCTGTTAATATTGGAGTTATAAAATAATATTGTTAACAGTATTACTGGGGTGTTTCATAATTCTTTTAATGTATATTTGAATAGAAATTTATTAAACGACATGTATTAAATAAAACACATGTATAGTTGGAAGATGTGAAATTATGTATATGAATTTACTTTACGGTATAATTTAAAGCTGTGATTTCTCCGTCTGTTTTTTCTAGTGTCATATTTAATTTTCGACGTAACTAAATATGAGTGTGAAGAAATAGAGACTGCGTTTGCACCCAACTTTTTTAACTTGACTTTTTAATTTTAAAACCTTTTACCAAGCAAACCAATGACGAAAAAAATATAAATCCATTATTTGATCTCCCCGGTTGGTCGTGTTGGATTGCCGTCCCATTAAATCATGAAAGTAAGGTAATATACAGTGCACCTGTGTTTTGCATACAATAGTGCACTATAATACCATATCTTACGCAGTTAATGTAGAAGTTGATCGGTTTATTGGCTTGGCAAAATTAATAAGAAGAATTACTTCATTAAATTCCATGCATTCCAAGTTGTGATTTACGCTTCAAAAGACAATATGAAAAAAAAAGTTTACATACTGTCCTAATTAACTTAAAACAACATAATAAAAAGAATAATTTATTTAAAGTAATATATACAACAATACTACGTAAATTATTAAAAGTCAGTCATTACGAACTAGTCATAGTTATTATAAAAAAAAATATATCTATATCGTGAGTTCTATAAAATTCTCAAATAATAAAGTTATTTGATTCCATTTCATTTTCTTTGTAGGCAGATTTCTTTAGTATGTTTTCGTCTTTACCAGAACCACTTCAACGCGCCCAAATAAGTTATTACTCTTCCGAACTCATGTTATGGAAGTTTTATAGCGATTATTTGATTGAATTGAGCTTACACGGCGGAAACACTTGAATGTCCGTACTAAAAAAGGATTTTTATTACCAGCAAGCTTAGGTTGCCTTCTGAATAAATATAAGAAAAGTGCTGTCACTGACATGCCCAAAATATTAATCTTGCAAGAACATTAAACAATTTTTTTTATAAAAAAATATTATTATATAGGATGAATAAGAAGCGAGAATAATAAAACTGTAAATAAAAAAATCTGACCAGCATGAAAAAACATTTTTTGAAGTATTAACCAAGCCTCACAGCTGTAAGCCATATATTGAAATATATTAATAAGTAGATAAAGCAATTTAAATAATGTAACTGTATAAATGAAAATTATGACAAGAATTCAGACACTTTAATTGAATACAGCTTAATTAACTTGATATAAAGCAAAATTCATTAAATCAATGTTGTTGTATATTAAAAATTTTAATGAATTAAAAATATATATTCTTGATTTAAACAATGTCAGACATTTTACATCATAATGTTTATTCCATCGTTCACGTAAGATCAATGATTTGGGTAAACGCAATTTTTTTAATGCGTCTTATCTTTTTTATGATTTAACATTTCTATCATATTAAAATTTTTATGGAAATAGTCGAAGTTACAAAAGCATGTAAAAGCTATTTTATCAATGGTATTGGAAGTCAGCCACGTTCTTTTAAGCGCTTTGTTTTCCTTTTTTACATATCATTTTTGGATGTGCTCGAAGAAATCTCATTTAGGGATAAGCATGCGTTTAATATTTAGTTTTCTTTTGTATTTTTTATTATATTTTAACTACTCATTAAATGTCTACTCTACGAGGTAAACATAAAGTATATTATGCTTTATAAAAAACTTCCGAATTTAAAATATTATTTATTTAAAGAGTATTCCGCAAGCACTTGTAAATTAAATTACTACTAGGTTCTTAAATAAAGTTAAAAGGATATTTTACTTTTTAGAGGTTTTTATTTGCGTCAGAACGTTATAATGTTATTCAAATTAACACGATACATAATTACTTTACGTAAACACAATTGCTTAAAGTACTTAATATCTAAATAAATGTTATAATTTTGTACGCGGGTTTTATTTATATATTATAATATCAACACCAACATGAAGTACAATAATAAATACAATTGAGTCTCTAAACATAACGTCATATAAATCAAGTGTCTCCTAAATTATAGGTGTTGCAAAATATATCAACATTACGAGTTAACAAAAATAATAATTTTAAAAATTAAAATATTTGTAACAAATAGAAAAGATATTAACAATTAAATTATTATAAAAATATCACATGATTGGTATAAACTAAATAAAATATAAATATCTGAGAACATTTAAAATTTTTGAATACGATTAAAAGCAATAAAAAGTAAGAGGTACATTTATAAATAAAAAGAAGTTAAAAAGATAAATTTATACATTATTATTGATTATTGAGAACAAAAAAATAGATATTTTTTACGAAACTGATTCAATTTGTTTTTAAAACCATTTGAGTTAAATGACACTGAAAGTGAAAACTTTCTAAATACACATAAAGTTCCTTTATATTAAATATATAAAGGAACCGTTTTTGTGGGCGTTGGACGTATTATTCGACGTAATGTTGTAACAGTATTGCGTCAAACATCATATGATAGATTGATTTCGTTTGAAATTTCTTGAATTTTTAATACTTTTAATATATCACTCTTGTCAAGCACATTCCACATAAGATTGATATTGTGAAATTGAAAAGATTTTCCGAAATCAAATTTAAATCTTAGTAAATCTCTATAATAAATAACTCGATTTTGTTGACTTAAATATTTTAAATGATATCGTTTTTTTTTTAATAATATCCGCAACAAATTTTAATAGTATATAACCTATGTGACCTCTAACGAAAAATCCTTTTTCCTTGTTACGAAAAAAGATCACCTGCAGCAATATGTTTTACTTTTAAGTATATAAGTCTAAAACACGTTTTTAGAAATATATACCCTCATCTATTATTTGATGATGACAAAGCTTATATGTTAGATAATGTGTACATTGATAAATCGCAAATAGGTAGTCCTGCTAAATCACGGGCCAACACTTAATTAACATTAACATTAATTCACTTTTTTAATCAACTTTCCTGATTTGTTATTTATGAAAAACTAACATTAATCGAGAGAATTTTACACGAGGAATTGGAAAAATATAGGTTTTCTACTTCTCTTTAGCCCAACTATGAAGCTGCCAGGTACAAAAAGGTAAAATAGCGTCATTAATATACCCTCAGTAGTAATTTATTATAATATTTATTGTTTATTAAATAAAAGGTTATTTTACTCTCTAAATAATTATGCCTTTTAAAATATTTTCAAGACAAAGGGATTTCCAGGAAATATTCACATAATTGACAGATCCAGCAGATCTTTTCGTCGAAGACCAAATTGAATGTATTCAGGAGTTTACTGCTCTTATTCATGGAGCATATAGGGAGCAAACAGTGTATAAGCGTTAATGACGTTAGATATCACATGTTTTAAAAACATATGCAACAAACTAGATAAAAAGAAATTTTGTAAACCTGATGGTAAGTGGTCATCAACGTCCAACATTGGCATTGTAAGAAATGTTAACCATCGCCTACATCGCCAATGTGCCATCAACCTTGGTAACAAAGATGTTATAATAATATAATAACATCCTGGGACATTTTTTACACACGGCCATCTGATCCCAAATTAAGCTCGTACAAAGCTTGTGCTATGGAAACCAGACAATTGATATACTACATATACTACTTTTCTTTTGTAAATACATACTTATATAGATAATAACACCCAGACTCAGGACAAACAGACATGTTCATGCACACAAATGTCTGTCCTGGGTGGGAATCGAACCCACAACCTTCGGCGTGAAAGGCAAGTGTTCTACCAATCACGCCAACCGGCTCGTCATTGGTATTGTTGTGTTGCGGTTGGAAGGTTGAGTGAGTCAGTGTAATTACAGACACATGGGATATTTGACGAGTATATGTAGTATAGCAGTTGTCTGGTTTCCATAGCACAAGCTTTGTACGAGCTTAATTTGGGATCAGATGGCCGTGTGTAAAAAATGTCCCAAGATATAAAAAAAAACCATGTACTCCTGTTTGGCCATACCACCAGTAAATCTAATATAAGCTTTGCCATCATCAAATAACAGACGAGGATATATATTTCTAATGACGTACCTCGTACTATATTTCTCAAGTCTATAATATAAATTTTTCAGTGTTATTCTTATGCTTATTAGGTGAAAATTTCAACTATAGCTATTGCGGTCTTAAAGATAGAGACGTGATAGACAAACGGAATGGGCTTAGCGATAGGCTTTCATCCTATGTTTTCGGAACCCCTTAAACAAGTGTATCTTGATTTGGTCCCGTATCTGTCAGTATATCATTCATTCGAGTGCGATGAAACTTTGAGTTGTGTTGTGTTGTGCGCCCACCCAAGAAGGTTTCTGATTTCATTCAACTATCTTACAATAGGTATCGTGACAGTCGGTATTTCGAACAATTATTTTTAAACTAATGCCGAGATGGCCCAGTGGTTAGAAAGCGTGAATCTTAACCGATGATCGTGGGTTCAAACCCGGGCAAGCACCACTAAATTTTCATGTGCTTAATTTGTGATTATAATTCATCTCGTGCTTGACGGTGAAGGAAAACATCGTGAGGAAACCTGCATGTGTCTAATTTCATTGAAATTATGTCACATGTGTATTCTACCAACCCGTATTAGAGCAGCGTGGTGGAATAAGCTCTAAACCTTCTCCTCAAAAAGGGAGAGGAGGCCTTAGCCCAGCAGTGGGACATTAACAGGCTGTTACTGTATGTTTAAACTAACCTAACGCCTCATGTTAATAACTTAAACCATGTTACTTAACTAAAGTTCAAAAAACTTATTTTTTAAAAAAGATTTTGGAAATTTTTGGTATTTACAAATATTTTGTATCAAGTACTATATTTAAATATTAATATAAAGCTAAATAAATTTGTATGATTGCGCATTAGGAACAAGTGGTATATTTTTACACACATTTAATTTGATTGAACTCAATTTTTAAAGTAGATAATATTTTATAAGAAGTTAATAAATTTTGCACGGCGTCTAGAGGAAATGTTATTAAATTCGAGTCGAGGAGACGTTGACAGAACGTTCTGTCTGTATACTAGCGGAGACGATAGTCCAGGAGACAAAAGTTAAAAGACTAGTTCCTAAAAAAAAAGAAGAGAAATACGGCAATTCCACCAAATGACTTTATATATTTTTTCGTTCTTAAATATAAGACAATTTTTGTAAACTGGTGAATTTGTTTTATTTATTTTAGTATCAATAAGTATTACAATCAATTAGATTCCATAAATCATTCTAGATTAGAAGCAAAATAATTATCCAAGTATAAGTTATTTATAGTAATAAAATAAAAATAAGTTATTTATTAAATAGAATTCGTAAGTCGACTTTCGATCTTTGAGTTATTGAAATAAAATTACATTTGAAGTACGTGTACCCATCAACAAGAGATACTAATTCCACACGAGTATATTAATCATATAAAAAACATACAAGAAATTGAATGTAGATATAAATATGTTTAAAACATTCGTCTCCTAGTCTATTAGTAAGAGTAAGCCTTCTGGCTCGTATCCAGCCTTCAGGGAAGTTAAGATGTTCCACATACCGCCATCTTTGATGTGAACTCGCACTATGTATAACACTTTTCCCCTCCACTTATTACAATCTATGTCACATATTTTTATTTCCTTTTAAAAAGGTGTCACGAATACGACGATGAATGCTAAGGAAAGCCAGATTTAAAGGAGCTACCAGTATTTCGTATTAAAAAGAAATTTACACTTTTCTTACGTCTATTTTAAGATCTTAAAATATTGTAAAAACTAGTAATAACTAAAAATATGTTAATTTTAATACCACACATTCATAAAACCACTATTTATAAGCGTCAATATTAATCTCTGCTACATCTTTCTTCCTTGATTGTATTTATAAATGTACTCTTAAAATCGTTTTGTGGTGATGGTTTTTGGTATTATGGCTTTGTGCAAGAACAATCGATGGTACCCAGACTGGTACTACCGAATTATAACATATTCTACCACCAGCAGCAAACCTTTGTATTGATATGTTCGACTTGAAGCAATACACAAGGGACACAAGGGACATTTTAATTCCCAAGGTCAGTGGTGACGATGTAAGGGATGATTAATATTTCTTCCAATGCCAATATCTATAGGGGATGGTGTCTACTTACCATCATATGGCCGAATTGCCAGTCTATTAGTAGTAAGTACCTGTCTTTTACTCGTAGCTCATCCTTCTAATCCTACAAAGAAGGATTTCATTAGTTTGTTTTTCCGGGTTCATGCAAAAATGTATATTTCAAATTATATAAAACATCCACTTCATCCTTCCTGAAATTATAAGCTACAATAGTTTGTTCTTTGTTTGTATTGCATTAACCTTCGGAGTTCCATCCCCCTGGGGCACAGCGGAGTATGATATAGTATTTACCCACTCCAACTAATGAGGTACATAAGTGCATTTTTAACTCGGTCTCTTAGACACTATATTTTTTTTGCTATATAATGATAGTATTAATATGAACAAAAAAGTTGTGTATGAGATTTTTCGATCTTGAAAAAGTTTACCGAAAATTTCCTAAGAATATTTATTTATATCTTTATTATAAAGGATAATTTAAGTTAAATTTGTGCCAAATTGTTACATCATAATAAGTTCGAAGGAATTGTTTGACATGGTACTACAGTCATAGCCGCCATCGCACCCTTCGTTGCTTCGCCCTTTGAGTCATGATAATTCTTAACACGCACCTACAGGTTGTAGAATTATCTTCCTCTTGAGGGTTTTCCGGAGTGGTATAATGTATAAGAGCTTTCAACCATCGAGGACACAAGTCAAGGCCGATAATGTATCAGCAAGCTGTATGTCGTAAGTATCCATGGGTGACGGTGACCACTTTGCTTCAGGTGGGCGGTCTGCTCGTTTGCCTCTTAGTTATATAAAAAAAAGCTTTAATAATCGTCGTATTTACTTTTCCTGTAAATATATCTGTTCAAACGTGTTGTCCGTGCTTTTGATGCATCTTATGTTTAATTTCTTTCAATGTTATTTTCGTAATATTCTGTAAGAAAATGTATAAAATATTTCATGTGATATAATCGTAGTAATCATTAAGACAGTAGGTGACTTGGCTGGCTATTGTGGTTTTGAAAATTTTAGCTTAAAATAAAATGCCTATCAAAAATATATTTTTAAAGGATTATTATAACTGACTAACCTCATTTTATTCGTAACGTCAACCTATCAGCACTTCCGCACGGCTTGTCACAGAACTTTTAAGAAATAATTTTCTTTTTTTTTTGTCACAAAAAACTGACATGAATAATAATACTGCTGAAAACTTTTAGCTGTAAAATATATCTACACTTATAAATTGTAATTACTAAGGACATAATTTCTGGGTTCCCAAGGTTGGTTGCGCATTGGCAATATAAACATTTATTATAATTTATTATAAAAAAATAGAAAAAAGATACTCGGCAGCGTTATCACCCATACTAGTTTTATTAGTTCTAGTAACCATTAATGACGTTTGATATTTGCATTTTAATGCAATATATATAATATCGATGGCAGCAAAGTAGATACGGACATCTCCATTTTTGTGAAAATGGTTTTTTACGAAAATAAGCTTATATTAACTTTATCTAAAAGTCTGTATTAAAGTTTTTTAATTTTTCTAGTAAATTCTAAAGGTAATTACAATTTTCTGGTACGTAAATGAATACATATACACTCGAATTTTAAAAAACGCCGCAGGAGAAACGGATATTTGAATTTGTCCGCCTTTACTTTGGAGTATCCACAGATGATTGAACCGCAAACAAAGACATCAGTCACTTATCACACTCTTGCGCATACGCGGTTACGCGGTTAATTTATCGCACTTTTTGTTAAAATTATATATTAAAATATTAGTTTCTACCATGATTTTTACAAAAATATCAAACACAGTAGCGTATTAGAATCAACAGCAGTTGACGACGCAGAATTTAAATAATAACTAAGTTTATTCGCACGCGTTTACGTTTTGATCTCTTTTTTTTTCCATAAGAAGTAGTTTGAAAGTGATCATAATTGCTGAGTCATAAGATTTTTTTTAAATTTTATACTCGGTAACTAATCTTTACTAATATTATAAAACTAAAGACTGTTTGATTGAACGCGCTAATCTCAAAAAATACCGGTTCAAATTGAAAATTTAAAGGGGAACACTAACATAATCATTATTTTTTTATTAACATAATATTTACCATCAAGCTATAAAAAATAGGAGCTAAGCATCAATAAAAAATGTTGCAGAAACGGAGAAAATGTATTCTTTTTGAGAGCTTCCGTTGCGTGCGCTGCCTAAACGGTTAAAGTTAAGCAACAATCACGTATGTCACAATTCTTTTTCTTAAAAGATAAAAACAAGCATCCACGATATCATATATGTATCATTTAAGGATGACTTACTATAACCTTTTTTTATGGTAATCAAATTAGTTCTAAAAAAGTCCATTATTTGCGTAGATTTTCTTCTCATTGTTTTGTTAAATTTATAATTACTCGTTTTTTTAATAGTTAGTTAATCATTAGTACTTATTTTTTAATACAGATTTACCTTTCAGTTTTAAAAGTATACAATTTCTTATGAAGGTATCGCTTGCAGTCATAATAAATAAAGCAATGAGACAGACATTAAAATATGTCGAAATAGATTTAAGGGAATTCAGTTTTTCTCATGGCCAATTGTATGTTGCCCTATCTTGATCTGGATGCGGCGAAAACCAATAAATACTAATATCCCACGAAAATGAATCTAAAAATGTTGTTCTTACTGAAATTATATACGTCCGCTTTTAGTGATTTCTTTAAGCTATACACGGGTGGAATAGAACCAATAAAACATTTAACTGAGTGATTAAAAGTAGCCTGATATTCTGTAAATTTCAAGGGTGATTATACTTTTAAGAAACAGTGCTATTCATTTTTTTATCTGTATTATACTTTATTTATATTAATTAATAAAAAAATATTTTCTTTGATAGTTAATCTAAAGTATATTATACTTAAAAATAGTTTTGATTTTTTTATTCATAAACAAAAATATATAATTATTATGAATAAATAATAAATAAAACAGTATCATTGCATATGCATTATTATTAAAACAAAACATTTGTGTGGTTTAGAAAATTAAATGAGCTTAACTGAGAGACGTAGATGAAGCTACATGAAACGTTATATGCAAAGTAAATGAAGTTATCTTCAAAATTTTAGCCTAAGAATGTTAAATAATGTTTTTATGTTGCTTAGATTTCTTTAAATGTCCTTAAAAATAGTTCTTGAGATTGTTACCTTAATTTATTAAATATTTTTATTAGAATGAGCTCTATTTTCATTACAACGATTAAATATAAAATCTTAGTTCCCAAGGTAGGTGGCGCATTGGCTATGTAATATGTATGGTAATAAGTATGTAAGCGATGGTTGACATTTCTTACAATGCCAATGGCGTTTGGTAACCACTTACCATCAGGTGGCTCATATGCTCGTCCACCTTCCTATTATATAAAAAAAAAAAATAAACGGACCTGATGTCTTCTTTTACGTTGAGGCTTTTACAAAGTAAAAAAACACATCTACATTATTTCAGAAAAACAACGAAATAGCCATAAAACTCGTTATACAATGGTTTGATAGTTTTTTTATAAATCAAGTTTTTCACCAGCCATGTAAGCTGGAACCTTTTTGCAATAAAATAATCCTAAAAGTATTAAATGATTATGATGAATTACAAGAGTTGATATTTTTTATTGGATTTTCCGATATTTAAATTGTTTTCCTTTTCTAATTGTTTTCATTCACAGATCTTACGTTTCCTCTTTGTTATTTCATTTAGTAGGTCAAGAAAGTAAAACGGATAATATGTTTAAGAAAAAGTACTTGGAGATTAGTTGATGATGGTCTTTGTGTTGTTTCTTCTGAAACAGATTTGATTTGTTTAATCTACAACCAACCACTCTGTACGACGAATCTTATATTGCAGAATATTTAGACTTTAAGTAGATCGCAAAGTTTAAACGAGATAAAAATATTATCAGATTTCACTTGCATGCTTCGCGATCTCACGACAAGCGGTCGCGAGATCGCGAGATCGCGCGGTTCCCAAGGTTGGCGACGCATTGATGATGCAAAGAATGGTTAATATTTCTTACCGGGCCGGGTCTACGGGTGATGGTGACCATATACCATCAGATAGTCTAATTGTCTTTTCACCTTCGGATTCTATATAAAAAAAGTTCTTTTTTACCCAAACATTACAGACATCCATCAGGGTGACAATAAAAAATGTCCTCCTGACAGATTCCGGACACCCAAGAAAAATTAATCAACGGGCAGGCTATATTCAAGAGCACAATTGTGTATGTGTGTGATGATAAGCTCAAGAAAACCGAAAAGAGTTCAGGCATAAGACTCAGCACTATACATGCCAAGATATTGGGGTAAAGCACTGCCTGTTTCCAGACTCCGGTCTTTTTTTTACCATCTTGAGCTAGCTACTAGACCCAGGATTCAGCTTAGTATCGATATCATGTGAATTAATTATTATTAAAATACTATAGTAGTAATGACAAAATCTAAATATATTAATAAATAAATTTACGCTTATAAACCTTTATAACAGTCAATCCTAATAAAATATGACTACAATAGAAATTTTTACAAATCCATTTTCACAACGCAAAAAAAATTGCATGAAGTGAAAAATAAGGGACTCAACAAATATATTCCGATCACGACTTCTTCGTAGAAATCTTAAAAAAGCTTAAGAAATTGTCTTAAATGATAATGTTACTGATATGGTTTACGTAAACACTTCTATATATTTTCTTCTTCTATATATTTAAATGTCTTGTTCTTTATATATTTTATATATTATTTTTTTAAATATGATTAAACAGTTTAAAGACAATGATCTTAGGAAAACTTGGATATAAATAATATTAAATGAAGGAAAATATTATAACATTATTGTTTTGATATTAAAAGTTTAAGGTTATTATAATAGTTGTGCACTTAAACAAAGTTACAAACTGTTATTAATCTCTACATTTGATTGCAGTCGGTTTGAAATTAGATGTATATTTTCTATAACAATTTTTGAATCATAATGTCATGAAGTCTTCTATCTGTTTTACTGGTGGTAGAGCTTTGTGCAAGCTCGTCTGGTACCTACTACCACCCACTCATCAGATATTGTTGTGTTCCAGTTTGAAAGGTGAGTAAGACAGTGAAATTACAGGCGCATTGGTGATGTAAGCGATGGTTAACATTTCTTACAATGTCAATGTCTATGGGCGTTGGTGACCACTTTGAAAAAAACGGAAAACAAAAACATAGCGAGTGCGCTGCAGCATCGTAGCCATTTAAATAGAATTATATAACCCTTATTTAGTTGTATTGAACACGAAACTTATTTGCAGTCATCTAAATTATATAGTAGTTGATTGATCTGTCCGCATATGCCTGCAATATTTATTACGGTTCCTCTAACAGTACGACCGCATTATTTTATGGACTCTTCATGGTCTGATAAGAATTTATTTTTATGCATGTTGTTATATTTGGCCCACTCTAATACTGGAGTGCAAATAATAAGAAATTAAGATCATATTAATATAATAAAATAAATATAGTATATACGATTAAGTATAATATGTATATTTTCATAGTGCACGAATGTATTAATCGATTAGTATTGATGTGCAATTAAAAATACTAATATCCGTTTTATGTTATATCCACGTGCTAAACTAAAATTGATGGCTAGATGTTTTATAAATTCGATAATTAAATTACAGCTTCTCAGTGCTTGCATTTTAAGGCTTGAAAGTCAATTGTCTATGGATTCATTATTTGCACTTCCACTAAAACTGACCCACAAAGCACTTTCATATGCAAGTGAAGCCATGCCACGTAGAGCGACGAGTTAAACCACGTAATCATTATAAAAAACGGGGTCTACAAACCCTTTGGATAAATAATGTATATAATAAATAATTACGTTTTGTAATTTTTATTATTCCACAAAAGCTATTCATGAAACATTTAAAGTGCTATTGACTAATTATCTTTGGGTGTACTATTGAATACATTAAAAAGATTGACGACAAGGGAGAGAGATTTAATCTTTAGTAATGACAACCTATAAAGTACAAAATTGTCTCTGCTTAATAAATTACAACCCGTCACTTGATATGAAAGCTGACCACAAGCTTCTTTAAATCCATGAACTATCTTGGATTGTAAAGCTTTGCACAAAACTCATTAACGGTAAAAGCGATTAATTCAACGGAAAATTTTAATAAAGTGCATTGAAAATAAATTAGTAAAATTCCAGTTCCTCAAATTAAATAAAAGCTTATTTTATCGAAAGAAAAATATGTTATTCCAAAAAAACGTTAAAAACAAGTAACAAATATTCAACTGAAAAAATGCTTTCTATCTTTCGGTAACATGTAAACGAACACTACTCTTAAAACATACAACCGCAGTCAATCTTAGCGAAACGAACCCCCCCAGAATACAATTCCAATATTCAATTTATTTTCTAACTAACACACCCGAAGACCTTACAGACGCAGCAACTTAAGACCACAGACTAAATAATGTGCCATCAAGTATGAATGTTGAAAAGCAGAGTACCGATTTTTGTGTACAATATACATTTTACCTGTGGTATTCAAAATGTTTTGTAGTCTACATCTGCACGAACATTCTCAAGGGGCGGGTACTGATTGAAAAAGAAAACAGCATCGCCGCTGTCCGATTGATTCTTTGTACCCTAGCCATGTATATCTTGTCTCTTATAGTCTAGGAGATGAACGATAAATGGATTTAAAATATTTTAATTTCTAAAAATCGTGCATAGTCCACATGATAACTACTTAAATGAAATTTGTACTGTTATTTCTTTTTATCTCCACAAACTTCTGCATCCGCCCCTTTTATAATATATTATTTAAAACCAGAAGTAGGATAATAAAAAATAAATAAAAAATAAACAACATTCAATTACTACCTTCTTATAATTCAAAATTATAAAATCACCATTATTCAACATTAACACTAACCATTAATTAATTAAAATAATATCGTGAATATTCATTCATTATAGCATTCGCTAATTCTAATCTTGCACTGACTATAACCAATATGGACACATCTAACCAACACAACTGTTTAACTAATTGGAACTAGGCACTTATTACGAACTACGAAACTAATATAATTATTGATAAAATAAAAAGGAACATGAATATTGTAAAAACAACTATCTAACGGCTGCCGCTCGCAACCGCCCGCACAAAAGTGAATTTGAGGATGCCGTGAACCCTGTAACGTAGCTTCTTTTTTCTACCGGACACTTGTCAAGCTTTGACAAATAATTGGAGGGTAGGATGTTGGATATGTCTCATTTTCTTGCAAATTCTCTAAGAATATATATTATATCTATCGTTGGATCTTATTAAATTGTAAAACGCTCATTTAAATAAAAGACGTTGTTGCCTAAAAATAACAAAACGCTTAAATTTTTTAAAAAAAAATTATGAACTTTATATTAATAAACTATATAAATAGAATTACATATATTTCTCTGTAATTTTTTAGCCAACAAAATTTTTAAAAAGACTAAAGAAGCGAAATGTTTTTTCCTTAATATCATTTTTTTTATAAAAAAAATATTTTAACAATTTAACTCGTTTTTTTACTTAGCTCTTAGACTGTAAATGAAAATAAACGAAAAAACCCGTCATTGCATGTATGCAAAGTTTATTTAGCTTATGTAACTTATTTCAAGGTTCCGTATTAATACTCCGAATCCTTATAATTATTTCTCAATATAAATTTTAATCTATACCGTTTCAAAAACATTTGATAAAAGTTATTTATTATTTATGACGACATGACATTAAAAACGTGTTTTTTTATAAATAAAAATGCTCTTTGTATTTTTGTTCTCTATGCGTATCTAAAACATTTAAACTAAATTTTTCTTATTATATTTTTCCAACTATACAAACTCGAAATGTACTAAGTACATCCTGATAACATGTCACATACGTCATTTTTTACAAATCTATCTTTATTGTTATGATTAAACAGGCGATTATGTCATTCATCATTGCAATAGTTTTACAACAAGCATATTATGGGACTACTAGATTTATTGAACACTTTGAACACTTTATACGTTACTCCTCAGTAAGCTTCATTCCTCTAGTATAACTAAAAACTTTATTTTTAAATTATATACTATATTTGTCTGTATATTTGTCTATATTGACATTATCCGAGACATGTACCATAATTCGGAATCAATGGTAAGGACTGCCGTTGGCGACAGACGGCCCTTTCCCGATCACAGTTGGTGTCCACCAAGGCTCGGCCCTGAGTCCTTTTCTGTTCAGTGTAGTGCTTGACGTTGTCACAGTGAAAATCGTCTCCCTGGCTCATGACGTATGCTGATGACATTGCACTGGTAGATGAGGACAAACAGGTATTGAGCAAAAGGTGAACCAGTGGAAGGGTGTGCCGGAGAGGGGAGGTCTGATGCTAAATGTTGCGAAGACCGAGTATATGGCCTGTGGCAGTAAGAACCCCGAACCCATAAAGATAGGCGGAGAATCCTTTATCAAGAAGGAAAAGTTTAAACACCTCGGGTCCGTACTGCATGATTCTGGTACAGTCTACCACGACGTCAGAGCTCGAATAAACGCAGCCTGGGCCAAATGGCGGGAAGTCACCGGGGTAATCTGTGATCGCAGGATACCGGTGAAATTAAAGGGCATTGTGTACAAGTGCATCAACCGACCAGTCTTATTGTACGGTAGCAAGACGTGGCCAGCTCTCGCGAGACATGTTCAGCAACTTCACGTCGCGGAAATGAAGATGCTGCGGTGGATGTGTGGCGTTACGCGACTAGATCGCATTCGTAACGAGCACATCCGTGGTAGCCTTGGAGTTTGCGATGTAGCGGATAAGTTGCAGGAAATCCATCTGCTTTGGCTTGGCCACATTAGCCGCAGACCACCAGACTATGTCGGGAACCGATGCCTGAACTTTGTTGTCGAAGGCCCTAGATCCCGCGGCAGACCCAAGAAGCGCTGGCTCGATGTTGTGAGGGACGATATGAGAGAGCACGATCTAACTAAGGAGGACGCTTTAGATCGGGCAAAGTGGAGGCATAGATGCAGGAAAGCGGACCCTGGCGTTACTTGGCCGGAAAAACGCTAGGCAGAAGAAGAAGAAGATTTGTCTGTATACAACCCATAAAAATACATATAAATGTATTTTTATGGGTTATATTTGGGTATAAATATTTTTGTACTTAATAATTTCGATCTTTTGCTTCGAGTCGGATGTCCCAGTGGCTAAAAGACGAGAACCAATCATTCCGCGCTTAAACCCGGGCAAGTACCATTGATTTTTAATGTGCTTAATTTGTGTCTATAATTCATCTCGTTTTCAACAGTGAAAAAAAAAACATTATGAGGTAACCTGTATGTGGCGGATGAAAATCTGCCACATGTATCTAGCAAACCGCATTGGAGCAGCGTGGTGAAATAAGCTTCAAAACAATTAACCTTCAATCAAACCTCCTCAAAAAGGAGAGGCGATCTTGGCCCATCAGTGACATATTTAAAGACTATTTGTTTCAGTATATCTTCTAGGTGAACCGTTTTCAATTTCGAAGGTATTAGATATTGTTATAATAAAATTAAATTAGAAGTCGGTATTAATATTTTGTAATAATAATATTAAATAAAATAGCTTAAATAGGAAATACCTCAAGTATTGCTAAGCTATCATTCCATCCAATTACTTCAAAGGTTTTTCTGTATAGGGTTTATATTTTTTTCTTGTAGATTTACAATAAAGTTATCTCTCGTGTTAATTAAAACTTAGCGTTCTCATTAAAATACTTTTTCTTACCACACAATGACCTAAATTGCATAATAATTAATTAGAACTTTAAAATGTTTTCTTAAATATTTACTAGACCAGAATGAAGTTCAGATAACTCTTTGCTTCAATATATATTCGTAGCGATATTCAATTAATCATTGTTAAAGTGCAAAACAACATTGGACTGAAATAACTTTAGCAATTCTTCTTATAACTTATTAAAATTTAAGTAAAAATAATTCACACATACAACGAACTAATATTTATACAGATCCACTTCAACGCAAAGGGCTTTTACATGATAGTAGAACAGCTACGGTATATAAGATGACTTTATAATTATATAATATAAGAACATTTTCATTTACTGTCTCGTAGATCTAGTAAAAAGTAATATATAAAGTAATCTAGCAAAACAGCAATACTTGATATTGTTGTGTTCCGGTTTGAAGGGTGAGTGAGCCAGTGTAATTACAGGCACAAGGGACATAAAATCTTAGATCCCAAGGTTGGTGGCGCATTGGCTATAAGCGATGGTTGACATTTCTTACAATGCCAATGTCTAAGAGCGTTTGGTGACCACTTACCATCAGGTGGCCCATATGCTCGTCCACCTTCCTATTCCTATTCTATAAACTAGCTTATAAGACTGTACAGATTCTAAGATTATATTATAAGGTTCACACATGGTTGAAGCAATAATAGATATGTTTATCTGATACCACCGTATCCCGTAAAGTACATTGTTGTTACGTCTGAACTCTATGTTGTGGTTATATCGGATTAGCTTGTCATATAATTATAAGGGTGAAGTGTAAAAAACTTCACCTGTGTTTACCTATATACTCTTGTACCATAATATCTAAATTGCAGTTGGTTTATTGAGTTTAGTCACCGTAGCTAAAACAGGTCAGGAGGATATCAATTTAAAAGGTTAAAAGTAATTTATTGGTGTTTCATACTTGCTCAGGAAATAACTAACTCAGTTATGGGGTCTGTTCACGAATGATATAGCTAAGTCAGACATCAGTTTTATTTTTGGAACGAAGTTATTTTATTTTACGCGACTAACAGTATAGTGAAATTGCAGAAAATGTCGCATAACGAAATAGCGTTATGCTTACCCGTCTCTTTTTCTTTATTACTGTTTCTTTCTGTTTTATACAGTTGATGTGTAAACAAAAGTAAAATTAGTTAAAACATGATAAAACTTTATTCAAACTTAAAAAAATACTCTAAATAAGACAAAAGGAAGTCATGGATAAATATATAATGTTTTTTAAGTTTTATTAAATTAATATCGTCATATTTCTGGCGGCAATAATGGGTATAAGTTGTTATGACAAGATCTTTCACAATAACTATATATCGTATGCCATAGATGGCGCTTCTTTTTTTTCTTGTATAACTAGCAAAAATATAAAAAAAATATATGTAACCGAAACAGCCTGTGAATGTCCCACTGCTAGGCTAAAGGCCTTCTCTCCTCATTTTGAGGAGTTTTGGAGCTTATTCCATCACGCTGCTATAAGGCGGGTTGGTGGAATACACCACATGGCAGAATTTCAGTGAAATCAGACACATGCAGGTTTCCTCACGATGTTTTCCTTCGCCGAAAAGCACGAGATGAATTATAAACAGAAATTAGGCACATGAAAATTCAGAGGTGCTTGTCCGGGTTTGAACCCACGATCATCGGTTAAGATTCACGCGTTCTTACCACTGGGCCATCTCGGCTTTTATAAAAAAAAAAAACTTTTTATAAAAAAAAATTATAAAAAAATATATGTAAGGTAAATCTAAATTTCCAACAGACTAAATAAACAAATAAGATACTTAAACATTGCTTCTTTTTCTTGAAGGTTAGTATATTTTTAAATATATAATGTTAATACTTTCTTAGATTAATGCAAGTATTTGTCATTTTAAAGAAAACTATCTTTTTGAATATATTTTATGAATTCATTTATTTATAATAGCACACTTACAACATACATATAAAGCATTGAAAAGATTAATTTATAAAATAATAATAGTATATCTAATATGCATGTCAATTAGAAGTGTATAGCACTTCCAGATTCATCTAAACAAATTCAAATTAAAAGTAACAAAAAATCATCAGTAATTTAAAAAAAAAATGTCAAAATTAAATAATAAATAATGCCATTATAAAAAATCAATCGTCGAAATCATAATTAAAAATTATTAAAAGTATTAATTAAAACTAATCAATTTTATAATAATTAAGTAACTTATTTCTAAAGATAGAGGGAGAGTCACAAAAAATGTCAATGTCCGGAATTGTTTTAACGATATTATTATATTTATTACACAACTGTACTAAGGGAGCTTGTTTCCCAATATGAGACTTTACGTTAGGAGTATGAAATATTTTGTGCGTGTGAGTACTTCTGTGTGCCCTAGACGGAACCGATATCAGTATTCTTACAATTAATTCTAAGTTAGTTAACTTATAATTAATAATACTGTGTAGGAATTTAAGTTCTAACAATTCGCACCTACTTCGAAGATAAATCATATTAAATTTTGCAAAACGTTCTTTGCATAACTATATATAAAAATATCCGTGCGAAAAATCCTTTTCATGAAAAGCAAGATGTTTCGTAAAGGCTCGTTGAATACTCTCAATACGCTGATAATGTACGCTATAAAGTGGATTCCATATAACACAGGCATACTCAAAACAGCTACGCACTAATGAATTGAACTAGTTGTAATAGTAATTTAGTTTTCCCTGAAAAGCCTTGAGTGTTCCGCTTTATGAAACCAAGATTTTGAGCAGCTTTAACAACTATATTATCAACATGCGTTACAAAAGCTACACGCCCGTCAATAGTGACTCCTAAATCTTTAATTTGCAATAACTCTTGTAATATTTTATTTGCAATTGAGTAACTAGAAACAAGCGGTTTTTTCTTACGAGTAAATTGTATATGAAAACATTTGCCTACATTAGGAGTCACATTGTTGAGATGTCACCATGCAATAATATTGTTGAGGTCGTATTGTATTAAATCTATGTCTGAATTGGATTTTACTGTTTTGTATATTTTGAGATCGTTTGCAAACAATGAACACTTACAATACTTTACATTCTCAATTATGTCGTTTATAAAAACGGGAAACAAGAGAGGACCCAAATGTGAGCCCTGTAGAACCCCACTTTTAGCAAAATATATCTGAGATTCAAACCCGGTTACGGCAACTGTAAGAGATCTTTGTGTCAAATATGACTGAAACCATCTAAGTAGAGTAGTTCCAAGGCCATACTGATGTAATTTGAATATGAATTAGTTTTGTTCTAAGTTATCGTTTATACGATTTTATTTTATAAATGTCTAAAATACGATATATAGTTTCGATAGTTATTGTAAAGTACTAGACCATTATTTTTCAAGCTATTTATATATTTAATTTATATATAATTTATATATTTAATTTATAGTAGACTGCTTTGATTGTTTGAAACCTTTAAATACATTTTTGATGTTTAATATATTGTTAAAATATTTAATTTACTGTGACAATATTCAAAATAAAATCCGTTTGAATTTATCATTATTCTAAATCAAATACAACTATTTGAATTCTGTTAGCAGCGCCTCTTGTGAACCTGTTAAAATAATGTTTGCCTATATTGATTGTTACATTACGGTTTTGTGTAATTGTGAAAAAAAAAACTTAGTAAGTTTTTTTTTTTTTTATATATAACTTATAATTCGCTATTTTATTAAATTTGAATAAATAGTAATTTATTCAAATTTAGTAGGTCACATGAAATGTCACATAATTTTTTTAAATTTAAATTATTTCTTAATGTTTGATTAGACAGAGTTGAATAAAGGAGGTGAAGGCGCTTATTGGTCTGACAAAATTACAGTACCTTAATCAGTTAAAATATACGTTTTTAGTCGAAAAAATATCGCAAAGAACTTCGTTCCTGACTGGGTCTCTCGACCACACTTTTTTTTCATATATTTTTATAGACGAAACGAATCGTGTGGTAGTGCTCTATCATTGGTTATTTAAAAGCATTGTTTCACTATGCTCGTCAATAATTTCAAAATAAACTATGTAAGAAGCATACCGTGGTAGAATACACTTCAAAACCAGTTCAATTATAGAAGAGATCTTTACCCATAAACGGAATATTTACGAGCTGAGTTAATTATTTGAATAAATAATTTTTTACCATAATATGAACAATGGTATTTCACAGTACGCTTTATTAATAGACGTCATAATATTCTTAAAGCATTCCAATTTAGCGTTGAATGAGCAATTGTTTGAGAACATTCGTTTATCGTGAAATTAAATAACTTTCTTCGAGGGACTTGAAAACATCGCAAACTGTCCGACTGAGTGGGCTCAATCGAATCATTGAATCGGTAATTCGTTGAGATTTCTCGAAAGTTCTCTACAATTTAAAATCGATTGTGCAGTTATGGATTTGTATACGCGAAATCATTCTTATTTTTGACATGAAGTGCTTTATTGTTCGAATGCTCTATATTAAAACATTCACGTTTATTTAAAATGTTGGAACAGATAAGCACAATTGCTTAACTAATAGTCATTAAGAAGTCATCGTTGTTTGTAAATATAAGTGTTGGATTATGAGCCATGAGCCATATTTCACATGGAGGATTTTTTTTTCTATGTGGGTACAAACGTCAATCCTTTTCTTTGCTGATTAAAGGTTATGACAAAAACCGTTTACTATGAGATAATAAACTTAAAAGGCAATAAGTGATCATTGCATTCGTCGTCGCCCGTTGCACAGGTGATAAACTCAGTATGCTTTATGATTATAATTTTAAATATTTAGTACTTTCATGCTTTGTAAAGTAGCTACTTTCAATATTTTTTAATGTATTAGGTTTTAGAGTCCTATAATTTTAATGAAATGTGATTTTTTTTCACCTCAAATATATTCATTAAATCATTACAAAAACATGAACATAAGTGATGATGAATCAAAACACAATCTGATAATATTATTACACTTTCTTAAGGTAGTCGAAAGGTATTTATCTTTTGAAATTCAATTTTTGATCAATGTAGGATTGATATTAATAAATAGTTTTGAAACCCTGTATTAAAATCCGAACTGCGACTAATCTCCAGCATTGCCGAAAAATCTCAATGTAATCTTCAAGAAGCGTTCCCAAATCGTCGCTAAAATGTGTCCAATAACATCAGCCTCGCAATGAAGACAAATGGTAGCCTTGCACCCGCCGAATGCGACCGGGCCCTCTCTAGGGAGCTCCCTAGGCCTTTGAAACTTGACCTATTTACCGACTACACTGAGAATATTTTTTACTGACATTTTGAGTACGACCAGGGCTTTGTGTAAAGTGATCATTTCATATAATATTTAAGCTACAATTCCTTTGTCGAGTAATTCAGGAAATACTAGAATATTTAGCTTACTTGTATATAATACTTATATTTTACTTGTATATAAGTATTACTGCGGTCCGTCTGTACATTACGTTTTCTTACATTATTTTTTGTAGATATTATGTCGATTTTCCGAGCAACATATTATAAATCATTCTTATGTATATTTTTGGATCTCCCTAATAGATTTGTGAACGTAGTCAAATGGGACAGCTAATGGTAAGTAGTAATTAACAAATATTAACCATTATTTACATTGCCAATGCGCCACCAATCTTGAGAATTAAGAAGTTTCTTGCGCCTTCAATAATTAAACAGGTTGACTTACTCTTCAAACCGGATACAACAATACCAAGTAGTGCTTTTTAAATCCCTACCACCTTTAATATATTCCTGGAGTATTCTTAAAGTATTCAAATAAAACTTAACTGATACCGTGTATGGCAATTTTGATAGAAAGTTGATTTTACCCGATGACGGTACACCTTAAGTTTATTTTTAAACCATTTTCAGCCCGAACGCCTTGAACATTTTGATGTTACCTTTGAAATATCTTATGACAAGATAAGAAAGTTATATGTTGCACGTCAATAGTCATAATATGCATTGTGTAATTACGAGAATATGCAATGTGTATATAATTTAAAATATATCCTTAACAATATTATTTGTTGTAAATATAGATAGTTAAAAAGCAATCATAATAAACTTCTTATTGAAAGCAACGTCTGTTGGCGATTAGTACTTGAAAGTTGTTGTATTCGTTAGTTTTTGAAAGTCAAAATTATGATAAATAAATTACAATGAAGTCCTCAATGTTCCTGTTCTTTTAGATGAATATATAAATAAATATGTGAGTATTTATAATGTCTTATGTTTAGCATAAGCGTTTCTTTTGTATCGTACCTATATATTTTTAGGTTGTTAGGACTATTTAACGTTTTAATGTAATTGGTTGTTTTATATTACATATGCCTTTTTGCGTAATATTGTTGATATAAGCAATGTTTGTATTTTTTTTGTACAAGCTATATTCGAAACAACTTAACATAACATAGACCTCAAATACCAAATGATAGTTGAAGTTCCCGACCATTACACGCAACTCCAATAAAAATAGCTTTCGTCCTCAAACGTACAATGTTAGTGTAAGCAAAAACGGAATAGGCAATATCAGCTGGAGACAAAGAACGGAAAACAAAAGGATTCTGTAAACGTTTCTCTAAAACACATAAAGAGCCACATCAAAATTCACTTTCCTAGCAGTAGAGAAGCAATAAAGCCGCGAATGCTCGCTGCGGCGGTGATAAATAAAAAAGATGCGCGTCAATCTGATCTGAACGGCCGAGAACGGAATAACTTACATTGTTCAATTTGATAGGAGATGCTACAAAAACAATTCCTTCGTTCCGTCAATAAGAGACGCTCGCGCTGATAGGAAACACTCGAACGTAAATTAAGTTTGCGTATTATATAGTTTGTTTGTGAGTATCGTCTTCGTTATATTGTCGTATACTTGTATGTCGTTCTTCTACCATCGCTACTCTCATTAGTGACTTATATATTAAATTTATTTTATGATTTCGTTAAAATATATTAATACATTTATAAAAGAGGCAAACTATGTAAAGACACTATGTAAATTTCAAAAATTTCTTCGCTGAAGTTTTACTGGCCTGTTTTATATATCAAGTCATAACTTTTTTTATTTAGAAATAAAATGTATAAAAAATGAATGAAAACTTAAATTTAAAATTCATTTAACCTAGTAAAACCCAGCAGAAGCTACCTTGCTTGTGTATATATTGTTTACACATACATATGTATATGTATGTCTATCAAGTATCAAATTGTATTTATCTTAAACAGCTATACCAACCAACATTAATTTTAAGATAAACATTTATAAAATGTCTAAATAAATAATAGCTGTAAACATGAAACATTTAGTAGTTGTAATATAGTGATTAATGGTATCGAAAAAAATAGTAAGCATCAATCGCCTTAAGGCGGCGTTTCTAATTACCAGCGAAGATAGCATTGATCGAATTCCAAATAAGGTAGAAGCTAATAAAAACAATAAGCCTATGACAACGAGATCTGGTCGTGTAGTTAGACCTGTTGTGAGATTTGCATACAGATAGATCGAAATATTTCGTATTTTTTTTAAATATAATTAATTGTACCGTAGCCGCAACAGCCTGTTAATGCCCCACTGCTGGGCTAAGGCCTCCTCTCCCTTTTGAGCTTTGAGCTTATTTCACCACGATGCTCCAATGCGGGTTGGTTGAATACACATGTGGTAGAATTTTAAAGAAATCAGACACATGCAGGTTTCCTGACGATGTTTTCCTTCACCGTCAAGCACGAGATGAATTATAAACATAAACTAAGCACATGAAAATTCAATGATGCTTGCCCGGGCTTGAACCCACGATCATCGGTTAAGATACACGCGTTCTAACCACTAAGCCATCTCGGCTTGTTCCATCTCGGCTTGTTCCATCTCGGCTTGTTTGAAACATTTAATTATGCAAATTGAATGGCAAACTACATGGAGTAAACAAAACATGCCTGTCTTAAAGAACGCAAATGAAAACATCGAAAGATGTATTAGCCATGGGTGAAAGGCTGATGTAGTAGGCGTAGGGAGATACATTACAGTGGAACAAGGTTATATTATAATATTTGTATACATTACTTTATTAAAATAAATCAATCAATGCAAATATATAAAAAACCTCTACGAAAACAAAAGGAATACTTATATAATTATCCGCGACTTTATCTGGGTGAAAATCGCTTTTACTGCGATATAATTAAATTTTACTTTGTCATAAATAGTTATATTTTATGTAACATCAAAATTAGTCCACTTCCCTGTTAAAACAGTAGTGGAAACTTAACTGGCATAAGTGTTAAAATATGATTATTATATTAAGTTGTAATATACGATATGCTGTATGTTTCCCTAGTAAATAAATAAATAAATATTTAAAAAAATATTTCGTGTTCTGTTACTCTTTTTTATCGCCCGCACTCATTTTTTGGGATAAATTTATTTAATGTATAGACACACTTGTACTGTTTCATTATATTTAGAGATCGATATTATTAAGCTAAGATTTTATTATAATAGAACTGGCTTACATAAGCAAATAACGATTGAATTCAACAAAATATTTTTGCATTTGTTTTTAGAGAAAGATTATATTATAACTAAAGCTCGACCATAAGAAGCGGAACAGTGGGCAAATTGTCACTTTATCGCAATCGAATCAAAACGTGATCGTTGCCGTTTAGCCGTTTTCTATTCTACTAACACAGCTATCCGTTGCGATTTAGTCGAAGTTGGATCGGAATGGAATCGAAAACGTATCGTAACCATTACGAATTAGTAAAATTGGCTCCCAGTTAAGATTCAACTGAAGTTTATTTTAAAGCGGAATAGAAACGGGAACACTTAATCATTATAGCTTAGTGATATTGGTCCCCTGTGACCATAAACGTCAATCAATACGGTAAGCTGGATATAACATAGATAAAATATTAACACGGGTGATGAGCTTCTAGTAAAAAATAAATTTGTTTGAAAAAGCTTGGCTATAGTATATTATGTCACATCTAGTTTATACTATAAAACTGGATACTATGCTTGAGCGTGCTCGTTAATCTCCGTAACTATTAGTCCGATTTAAATATTTCTCTTTGTGTAATATAATCCGTTTTTTATGTTAGATATAGCATACCTAACATGACGCTACTTAACTTTAAAACATAAAACGGAAATTATATTATAATACAAATTTAACTCGGATGAAAGAACTGACCGCAGCTTATATATAAAAATGTTTGGTTATTTGATTGAAATGACCAGACTTCGACACCGTTTGACCAATGAAAGCTGACACATAATATATATAATTCACAATTTATACTACTCAACCGACCATCATGAAATTTTGAATGACAAAGAAGGGCATAGAGTAACTAACACCTACGCACGCCTCCCCTCTCTCAACACGCGTGTGAGTCTACGAGCGAACACTACTCTGTAATTATATCACTATGACAATTGATTTAATAATATATTATAATGTATTTACTTAGACAATAAAAGATCAGCCGAATTTTGCTAGTATAGTAAAAGACTACCACGCACACACACACACAAAATCCACGCTGATTTTTAATGAATTCAACAGATTCCACGTTGTTTTTGCACGGATGAAAAAAAAGAAAATTTAAAATAATATGTCTTGGCCTCTTTATTGGTAATCTATGACAGTTAAAAAATTATATGTACATACACATTTTTTGTTTTATTTTAGTTTTAAATAAATAGATAAATATTTATGTTACTTTAAATTAATAAATGCTAACGCCAATATTCCACAAAATTGATTGAGCCGTTCTGTACCCTAAAATCTTTCTGCATCCGATTCAATATTCATTCTCAAATTTCTGGTTTCAACGAAATATGATTCAAAGTATAACAGATAGGCATAACGTGTAGCCAACTAAAGGAAACTTTTCTGGCACGCTTTCAATCCAGCTTGAGCTATAGTACGTCAAATTTAGACAAACACCAATTCTCCTCATGAATAAAATATAACTCAGTCGACCGATCCTTCCAACGCCAATATACGAGCCACCAACAACTACCAACTTTATGATAGTAATATCAAACAACTTTATACCCCAGTAATACGACTTATTCAGCGCCATTTAAAACGCAGTATTTTTTGTGCTCCGTTTCAAGGGCATTGCGTAAGGGTTATGATAATTTTTAAGTCGCTGCCTGAAACTTAATACTGATTTAAGTTCTATTTTCGATTTTAGATTTTTTTAGAAAATTCTATATATATATTTTGTAATGAATATTAAATTGTATTGATCCTTATTATGATATACGAAATCTGATTTATATGGGACTTTCCTATTACCAAACATGATATGAGAATTTTTAAAAATGTGATCATTACATAGTTATAAACAAAATAGTTAGGTAGTTCTAACTTCTGCATCATTTCCACCAACCCACAATGGAGCAGCGTGGTGGAATAACCTCCAAATCTTCTCCTCAAAAAAGGGAGAGGAGGCCTTAGCCCAGTAGTGGGACATTCACAGGCTGTTACGAACTTCTACTGTAAACAAAACAATTAAGAATATTTTTTAAACAAAATATAACTTTATTTCGCTTTGAAGCTGTAAAAATAAAAATGAAATCAGATCTGACAGATTATATTATCATAATATGTACCTAGTACTTGGATTCATTTATTCTCCTAAATTGTCGACGAAATCTGGGTCGCGTTCCTCAATTCCCATCTCGTGCTATGGAATATATTCTTATACTTTCTCATTGGATATTGCTTATTCATCCTAGATATTTTATGAGCCCCTTTTTCACAGACTTACATTAACTTTCATTATAAAATGTTTTCTACCTGAAAAAAGAATTAGTTAAATATCGAGGGAAATTGGATCATTTATTTATTCATTTATTATCGTTTAATCACTACTTTATTAAATAAATATTTGTTAACGTCAAATAATGACATTTATGAAACCTTTCAATTAAGTCAGTTATGTAATAAACAAACCGTCATACGTTGTTATAATAATTTTAAGTGTTTTTTATTTTAAATTTTAATGTTTTGATATGTCTAAATCGAGTCCTACGGTGAGTTGTTTTGATAAAGAATAGCTCCATTAGGGTCCTCCGTCTACAGTGTACCTATCATCATTATACTAATAATTCTATATTTAGATTATTTAATTAATTGATAATGTAAACAATATAAATTTTAATCGACGAACCTAATACAATAAAAATAAATTATTTGACGAATTAAGTTAATTTATAAAACTTAAAATCCATCAAGTTAATTTTGAAAACGAAAATTTTATTTTGTTGCTATGATAATCAATAGATATACCAGATTTTGTTGCGCTTTATTTATTGAAGAAATGAATAATTAAAAAACTTATTTCTGTTACTAATATTATAAATAGGGTAATTAATAAAATATACTGAAAAATATTTTCGAAATATATTCAAATTTCGCCATGCATTCCAGTAACTCTAATTCACATCAGTTTCGTTTTTGTTACGAGCCATTTATTTATTTGGTATTTAATAATAAAACAAGTAATTTAAAATATTATATCGCATACGTGTTAAACATATGTATCCATGAAACCGCATGAGACCATCCAAGCGAGCCACTCCGTTAATTGTCCCTCATTAAGCGCAGATAGCACTGCGCTCAACACTCTCTATACCCCCAATTGCCGACATCCACTTCATTTGAGCACTTGCCTATGACTGTAATAAAATATACACTTGGGGAAACTAGACATAAACATTATCAAGTGATCCTAACTGTTCATTTCAGGAAATAGAGGAGTTATACTTGTTTCTATGTAACTACGTAGTAACGTTTCGTATAATTGTTTTGGTACTCGTATTGAAAGGTAAACTTATTCAATTACCCACCGAAAAGTATAAAATATATAACAACCGTAATCGATTTTTTATATGTATTTGCAGCTTTAGTAAGACAACAAATTTGCTTCGTGGTGCTGCGTTGTTATCGTTGCCCAGCTCAGGTAAGGCATTTGCACTGTAAGTATAAGGCACTACTTACATCGTCAATGTGCGGCCAACCACGTGTTCTAAGGTGTTATATCTCATGGGTTTTACACTTGCTTATTCATCTTTCAATCTATCATTGGTATATGACATATCTCAACTGCATATTTTATAAAATTAATTTAAACGATGGACAGTAAATATTCAGAAACTTAACAAAAATATATGAGTGTCTCTTCCGGCGTATATTTCATACTTTTTTTAATATAGAGGGCGCTAAACAAAGTTTGTAGTTTTAATGGAAATAGTTTACAACCATGTTTGTTCAATTAATCATCGAATGTACTTCATAATCACGAAATAAGTCGGCCACTAGCGTTGTTACAAAGCTTTAAGATTAGATAGTGGCAGGAAGTTCATTCAGCTGCATTAGCCCGCTATAAACCGATTAGCGGTGAAATAAGCGGGCCCCTCCCGATGCGGCGCGAGATACCGCTTGTTAAGTACTACGTGGCACGGCATCTTGATGCAAATTGATGCAATTTGCAATTACCTAGAGTCGTGTGGGACAGAACTAAAATATGCATGATTATTTTTATGGATCTGCTAATGTGTGTGATTTAACTGGTATGCGTGTGAAAAAGCGTATTTAAGTATTGCTATATATGTCTCATTCTAATTTCACGCAGAATGCTGAATATTGCGCGGATCATTATTATTATTCGCCAGTATTTTTATTCGTTAGTTTTTTCAATTTCCTTGTTTTATTTTATTTTATTTAGGACACCAACAGTGCAACATAATGCATTTATATATAAGTAAATAATACATCGAATCGAATTAGTTATTTTATTTAAAATATGAACTATGAAATAAATAAAAATAAAGGCATTTTGTGTATATTTAGTACGTGTAACATATAAATCAAATAAAGACTTACATCGCAAAATTTATCTAGTACATCGGGAATCAAAGAGAAATAGAGAATCGATTACGTTCTGGAGTAATATACGGAAAAGTGTCTGATCCTTCACAATGCGACATTTTTCCTGAGAAACCAAATCAGGAACATTTTGACCAATAACGGCGCATCTGAACTTTAAATACTTTAAATATATTTACTGAATTTACATTCATTTCCCTATTATAAAATCAACATGTATTATATGTGATGTCGACTTTATAATAGGGATTTCAAATGACCGAACCATATTTTAATAACGATCGAACAAATGAATTAAAAAGAAGACCCAAATTTGAAATATTTTTAAAATTCTTACTGATTCTGAGAACAAAACAAAGCTTTGTCTTTAGTATAGATAAAAGTTAAACGGTGTCAAGGTACAAACAAATATAACGAATTCGTCTTAATGATTTATCAATATTACTTTCGTATATGTGGCCACGTTTTTGCTTTATTCAGTCTGCTATTAGACACGACGAAGTGCGACTTTGTTTCCTACGCGACGAGACGACGCATTGTGACGCATATAAATGACAAAATTCAATAAATTTATTTCGCTCTAAGTATATGATTTTGATATTTTTTTCTTTGTTTAACAAGTTTTTGTGGAGCTATGTATTCAAAATTTTGATTAATAATGCGGTACGTTTACCCATGGTAAAAACAATAATGAAATAAAAACGCCACGCCAGAATAGACACATGTCACATTCACATGTCTGTGAAGTATTGGTCGCATTATGTCGTTTCGCGTCGTGTCGCTACATTCGCATTCCGTCGCTCACCTAGGACAACTGGTAAGGCTATAGCCTCGCTTCAACAACAATGCTACATTAAAAACTATGGATACACATGGTGCCAGATTTTTTATCCGAAGCATGCAATGTGGGTTTGAACGCACACGAATATTCAGTGGCGCTTGGCCTGGTTTGAGCCCGCAACCTTCTGATACGATTCACGTGTTCTAATGAAATATTATATTATAAATATATCACGAACTACATAATTTGCAAGAAAGGAAATTGCTTTTTAATTAAATGCACTAAGCTATCCATCTAATGTATTCTGTACTCAGTAGAATTATTTTTAGTTTAACGTTCTATATTATTTTAACTACTGCAAAAAATAAAGGCTTTTTAATTTAAAATACAAATATATTATATCTTCAAAAGAGCGTTTTAACAAGAATTAAGATTCTTAATAGATTATTAATAGATTAGATAAAAGAACACAATAATTAATAATAAGGCTTATATTCTTAGTGCTATTTTGTATCAATTTTTTTAGTTACAATAAATTATAAAAAGTGTACTAAAACTGCAACGGCCACCAGGTGGTTCAATGACCTGAAGAAGGTTGGGGCCTAACTGGAGGGGAAGGGAGGAGAAACGAGAGCTTAAGCGCACCTGGATTGAGGCTTAAGTCCAGCAGTGGATTATATAATTGGCTAATGGCGATTATGGTGAACTAAAATAACAAAAACAACCTTACAAACCTCTTATTATCTATTTATATAAAATATGATGCTTTATCAAAAACAATATCCTCAAAAATATTTCATTGCATCAATTTAAAATATGATTTATTTAAAAAGTATTCCGCAAGCACTTGTAAATTGTCGAAAAACTACCGACGAGCCGGAATGTAATTCAACAAAGAATCGGACAAACTGTAATTACTGTTTTAAATTGATTTATAAATTCGGTAAATTTTTCAGGCACGTATTTTTCTTATAAAATTACCGTTTTAAAATTTAATTTAACTAGTATGAGTATAAGTACGAGTGTTATATTAAAAATCATAAACTGTTTTCTTTTGTGAACTTAAAATTTAACTACGACATTTTCTGTTATTTACTAGAACGCTGTTTATTAGAATGTTCTTTTAAGTTGTTTGAAAATGTTTGTGTAATCAATTTAGGATTTTTGTTTCAAAGTCAATAATTGCTCCTTACTGAACTAACATAGAAAATCATTTAAAAAATTAAAGAAATAATAGCTGAAATATTCTATTTCATAAACTCATATATTTCTTCACCAAATTTTATTAAATACCGGTGTATAAATTTTCGGATGGGATTTATATTACAATTTCAAAATAAACACAATTTTAAAAAACTCTCCGTGACTGAAATCAGTCTGGAGGACATTATTATTATGTGCCTCCTAGAATATATTGTAATACATGCAAAATATCGAAAATACAACAGAGGATTCGCTCAAAATTTAAATCAAAAAAGTTCGAAATGATATTGCTTCATTTAAAAAATAGAAACGAATACCGACTTACAACAAAACCTTAGCAGTCATTGATTTAATCAATTCGTTATGTTTATCGAATTTCGTTCATTCCTTCATTCAATTTAAATGTGACGATTATTATCTACAGTATTCTTACTGTTTATTTTGTCCGTAGTCCGAAACATATTTAAAGGTTGGTACTAAATGATGGTACATAAACTTTTTCATTCCGAGGATCTTATGTTTGATATCCAAAATAGTTTCATAGCAAATTAAAACAATAATATCTTGAATATTGACCAAAGGCTATTCGGAGATATAAGTCAGCCACATAACTTACTCACATCATAATTACTGATCATCATTTTTTCCTGAGGACACGTATTAAGGAATAAAAAACGTTCGGTGGAGTAATACGAAATCAAGGGACGAAATTTTGTGGACTTATAAGAACGACGTGGACGTGGATTTTTATTCGCTCTTCAAGTGGTCACTTTATGAGCTGATGATTTAAATGAGAAGGCGCGGACGGAGCCATATCTTTACATTAAGGCTTATAAGGGTTATGCTGGTTTCAGTAGATGGTAGAGAAATAACGGTGTTTTACATTATCATTCGCTGCAAATGTATACCATGGTTTATAGAATGTAAAAAAAAGTTTTGATTACTTTATCTGAATAAATTTTCCGAGAATTTATAAAGCAAAATGTTAAATTTATTTAAATTGTTGCAGTTAATATACAATCTATATAAATAGTGTAAAGTTAATGTAAATTAATTAGTCGAAGCATTACATAGGTGCTTTTAATTACCCCTAATTGGACGCAATCGAGATTATATTCACACGTTACTAGGTATATGCAAATGTTTGCATACTTTTAATACGAGAAATCCCGATAAATGCTAAGAAAAATTCTAAATAACTAAATTAAAAATTGACTCAACTATTTGCTTGAAAGTTATATCTATGTGTACTTCATTACACTACATGTTATCCATCGAAACATACAAAAACAGGGCCATGATTAATGTATTGCTATTAGGTACTTGAGAATATTATATTAATATAATATTTACGTCATATTTCTATGCGGTGAACGCAATCTTCCTTATTAATTTCATCCATTCTAATTTGCTAAAATATATCTTATCCTGACGTGACTCTCGTGATAAAATTGAAGCCGAACACGTCTTACAAACGTGTTATACATAAATCCTATACATTCTGAGAGCCAAAATATGGGGCCGATGAATTATGAAGTAACGCCTTATCTCACTCGACCTGTCTGTTTCGTGGGCGTGCTCCGCTTTGCACTGTTTCGTGGTAATTTGTTGGTATTTTTAATTGTTATATAAAAGTTTTCATATAGAATTATACTTTGGTTAAATTATTATTAATGATTTATGCAAAATTTCAGTTGTTACTATGACATTAATAATTTGATGCAAGGACGCTTGTGTTTACTATCTTTAGTTATATTATAAATTTGAAAACGAGATTAATACGCTTAAGCCGTTTTCAGAATCAATAAATTATTATATTATTCATTAGGCAAAAATATTTATTGGAACGCTTAAAATTTGACATAATTTTAATTCATCATTTTCTTTTAAAATAAAACGCGTGTTACGTACTTATTAGACAGTATCGTATTATCCATTTAGTGAATTCTTGTCTTTTTATAGTTATAAATAAAATATCGTGTCTCAACATGTTTGTAACACACTGGCAAAACGACGACAGATGTAAAAGAGATGTACATATTATTTAAAGTTTAAAAATATTTCCAAAAACGTTTTATATTTTTTTTCCACGAGTTTACTGGTTAGATGATGACATCCTGTGATGGGCATATTGCAAGCAACCTTGAAAATGGAAGAAAAGGTTAGTTAGTTATAGTATAGTATAATTTGATTTTCATATTTAATTTTCATGAAATTAAAATGTGTGATTGTTGTTCTTATGTTCGAACATAGTCGCTACCAATTATTTCTTTAATTTCAAATTAACGATTATATTGGAGCATTGGAGCAGCGTGGTGGAATAAGCTCCAAAACCTTCTCCTCAAAAAGTGAAAGGAGGCCTTAGCCCAGCAGTGGGACATTCACAGGCTGTTACTGTTACTGTGATTATATTTTTGTAATATTAAATCAACTAATTTAATAAAGAATGTATCAAATGTTTTATTATTATTATTATTTTTTATAGAATAGGCGGACGAGCATATAGGCCACCTGGTGGTAAGTGATCACCAACGCCCATAAACATTGGCATTGTAAGAAATGTTAAGCATCGCTTACATCACCAATGCGACACCAACCTTGGGAACTAAGACGTCCGAGAAGATAAGATCACCTTTATACGAATTTTAGTATTATTACTTTATTTCATTTTGACGAGCCGGTTGGCGTGGTTGGTGGATGCTTGCCTTTCACGCCGAAGGTTGTGGGTTCGATTCCCACCCAGGACAGACATGTGTGTGCATGAACATATCTATTTGTCCTGAGTATGGGTGTAATTATCTATATAAGTATGTATTTACAAAAGGAAAATAGTAAATGTAGTATATCAGTTGTCTGGTTTCCATAGCACAAGCTCTGTACAAGCTTAATTTGGGATCAGATGGCCGTGTATGAAAAATGTCCTAGGATATTATTATAGGATATTATTTAATTATTTTATCTAATGTACTGAAAATAATATCTACAAAGATGTCAAGTACGACCGTATCTTTTATTATATTTAAAGGCTCAATGGGCAATATGTTGTCACTTTGCAAGCAAAGATATGAAGCGTAAAGAGTCAAGTGGAACGAACTACAGCAATCGTGTTAAATTGTCCACGTATATGCGACATTAAACCGCGGAACAACGTTGCTGAGTCGTGAATATATCGATATCGCCTTGTCTATATAACAAACCTGTCTGTGTTTATATATATGTATGTATGTGTTTTTGTAAGCTGAAAATACTTTTCTTTTTGAATATTATCGATATACGAATAACAAATTTATAAAAAAGTGTTTGAGCTGCTTGTGCGCTCATCTCACGAATTTTAATAGGAATCACAAAAATTATAAGGATTTTAATACAAATGATAAAATCCTGTGATAGGTCGTGCATAACGCTCATTCGTTTCATAATTTTACTGCCACATAGCAATACTTTTGAAGGCTTTTAAGCAACTATCACACTATTCGTTTTCGTTAAGCCTTTATTAATTAAAAACTTGCCACACCTCTTTTTACACAAGTAACCTCTAGAAATACTTAAGCCAAACTATTATAAACACACACTTATGCAATGTACTTGTAAATAAATAATATAAAGACCACAGATTTTTTTATCTCAACGTTGAAAAAAAACTTTATCTAAAATTACTGACGTATTAGTGGTACTCACCCAGACGAATCTACATAGAGCCTGCACGTAAAATCTGATGATCTAACCTACAAACGATGATTGTTAATGTTTTTTCTGGAGCATTATTGCAATATGAATGTCAGAAGAATATGTTCTATAATTCGATTTAGCCGTTATTAATTAATGTTTAGCTATTTTAGAAATATTTACAAACAGATAGCCTATCTGATGCTAAGCTTACCATCACACATAGATTCTGGGAATATCAGATGTATAACCCACTTCTACGCTGCCAACCATGGAATCTAATATCGTGTTCCTTGTTTATGTAATTATATGGGCTTATTATTTAAAAACCTTCTCATATAATATACAATTATATTAAATAAATATTAATTATTAAAAAGAAAATATTTTGTAATATGTAATTATTTACCACAGAATAAACGTCCAAGCTCTTGCTTAATTAAATTGATTTTATTATTTTTTCATTTACTAATTAAATCAACAGCAATTATTTTATCTTACTATTATGTGTTATATTAACGGCTTTGCGCCCCTTATCGATGTAATGATTTCCGATGTAGATGCAGCGTTGATACTTCGGGAGCTTCAATGTTCAAGTTAGCTATTCCCATCTCCAGTGAGCGCTTACATCACGGTCTAGTCTCAGCCACAAATTGCCATTTTGATTATATAATCCCTTATCTCACTTGTTGGAACTAACTCTACTCTTTCTACGAAACTAGCGTTATCACCTTTAGTATAATTACACTATTGCCGTAATATACTCGTATTTCTCAGTAAATAAACTTGTGAATCAGTGGTATCATAAAAAATACGTTCAGTACAATCAGCAAGATATGTATCGCTTAACACAATAAAATCCAAAATTCAAAATAATAGCAATATTTACGAAAATTTTATGTCCACGTTAACAGGTATTCGTATTTCAGCTTTGATGTTTGTCAATTAAGTTAAATGATTAAGGTTGTCTTAAATACTCCTGCCCTTGTGACAACCCTTTCTTGACCTAATTAGTAGAAAATTGAGTTGGAGCTTGTTAAGTCACGGATTATTACATTATACTTTTAAGAACAGACAATTGACTTTTACTCGTGGAAAGATATATTTAATGAACAAAACGTTGAAGTGTGATATCCGTTATAAAAAAATAAAAAATCCAAATCCAGAATATTTAAATGATAGTATCAACTTATCTGATTATGTTTTATATTAAAAAAAATATTCGCTAATATACTGTAACCGTAACAGCCTGTGAATGTCCCACTGCTGGGCTAAAGGGCCTCCTCTCCCTTTTTTGATGAGAAGGTTTGGAGCTTATTCCACCACGCTGCTCCAGTGCGGTTTGGTGGAATATACAGTGCGACTAATATAACAGATATAATATTAAAATATATGTGATGACGTAAAAAATGTGATTTATTTTTGGTGAAATATATGTTAACATTTAAAAATAATTCATAAATCATAGCTCCTTACCGCTGAGATTTTCGCGTCTTAAAATAGTATAAATATAGTTAATTTCATTTGTGACTTTAATGAAAAACAAATTGTAACGTATATATTTTATAACAATATCTTAATATTAACGCTCGTTACGCGATTCTTATTAAAAGCATGCCTTACTCAGAATTTTGTTCTGAAATATTCATGTTTTCTCGCGAAATTTCTCATTGCCGGTTAACAGAAAATGTAAATGAAGACTTGGAAAGTTGTAAATATTTTGAGACTTCCTTGACCTTAGAATGGACTTAATTATTTAGATTGCTTATTTAATCTTCTATTCAGCAATCTTTTAACTGTCCGTCTGTCTATTACGCTTTATCGGCTAAGCCACTAAACCGTATTTAATAAAATTTAGTATGAAACGTCGTCGCGTGTTTCTTTGCTCTATACCAATCCAAAAAATGAAATCGTAATTCGAAAAAAATATATATGATACAATTGTTATAAAATCAAGGAATGATAAAGAAGTTCAGTCATCTCGGTAGCTTTACCAAAGCAAACTGAAAGACTTTTTACACAGTACTGCGTTGGATAATTGAATCCATCATTTTTTACTGTAAAACCTGTGATATACAAAAACGTAGTAGTATCAATTCATTTTTTTTTCTGTTTACGTTTTTAGGCATTACATTTGCCCATTGTAAGCCGTGTTTATTTCAAGTCTATGTGTTTTGTCAGGATGTTTTTTAGGTCATACCTCGAGAGTACATCCATTCAAAATTAAAAGAAAGGATAAGCCGATATAGTTTATGGAAAAAAATACATGGATTTTATTTTTTAATTGTCCATTGCATTAAATAAAATAATTCAACCACAATGATTTTTTAAATATGGTTTTATGCCAGTATACGAGTTTATATTATACATGCACGGTTATAACTAAGCTTCAAATAATGACGTACGCTATAATCACGAGACAAAACATCCACGGCCCACCCATAACATGAGTGTCCATCAAAATTTAGAGCAAAAGCCTCCCGATGCTAATCAGAAAACTAGGCGTAGATACATTTTATAAACTAAGAGCGGATTCATAAAACAAACAAACTCAATTGTTATGTATGTGGGTAATTTAAAACAGACACGACGAGATAATCACACTTGCACGGGTACGATTATAATTTGATTCATATATATGTATACATATATACCATATTGTTTATGATATTGTAAGCAAATATTATAAGAAAATTTAATTTTTTATAATGTAATGTACCATTAAGGAAATTCTTAGCTATTTTTTTTAAGGTACGTATAACTTCATTACGTTAATTTGACTTCGTTACGTATTAGGAACGTGAATCGAGTAACTAGAAAAAACATTACTCATATATTTATTATAATTACTTGAAAATATTCTTCAACAAATACTTAATGATACCAATTATAATGGAATCATCAACAATACACTAACCGCTTACCTTTCATAACTTACCCTGTGGTCTACCTAGATTAGGGTTCAGTGGTCAGGCGGCATAACAACGACGTCCATTCACAGTGGGTTCCCAGGGGCATTATTGTTCGCCAAATTTAATGGAAGGAATTTTATATGCATATAACTTTGTGATTCAAAGGTATTATGTAAGGCTTGAAATGGATGGTGTTAATTAACATTTAATTGAAAGAATGTTTGATGACACATTTGATGACAAATTTAACAGGTGAAATGTGACGGAGGCATTCTAATTGACATATCCGGTTATACATTGTAGACAGGGTTTAAATTACAAAAACGTTCTAAATGTACGAGGCATGGTTTGCTGAAAGAGGCTTCCTCATTTTCCATTATGTTTTGGACCCGGAATTGACGGCAAAACATGATAGCTAAGTGTTTTAAATAAAAAAAACGTTTTGAGGTCATTTTATAATATGAGTGTTTGTCTGAAATTATTCAAGAGGTGTAAAACATAACAAGAAATTTGTTTTTCTTACATCAATCTTGAAGTATACAAACAACAAGTTCATTATAATTATATTAATTTTCTGTGTTACTATTAAAGCATTTGAACAAAATATTATTTGAAGATATATGTAAATTGTTAGAGCCAATCTAATATTTACAAATTGAGGCCTCCTGGCATTTCACTGTTATTAGATGAATGCTAATTTAATAATAATAAGTACGTTCATAGATATATACACAGCAAACATTAGAATTGAATTGCTTACCTCCTGACTATTTATTTATTACTAGCTGTGCTAGTATATCAGTATATACAATATTTTTAGTTTTATTTTCGTGGGATATTAGTATATATTCGGTTTTGCCGCACCCGGATCTAAATAGGGCAACGTACAATTGTAATCATATATTAGAAAAACAACATTCCCTTAAATCTATTACGACATACTTGAAAGTCTTTCCCTGTTCTTTATTTATTGTGACTGCAAACAAAACTATCACAAAATATTGTGTTCTTTTAAAACTAAAACGTAAATCTGTAAATATCAAATAACTAAGTGGTTAATTTTTAGCCCAGAGAATCGGAATCGCGATTCTAAGGGGAAATGCTACTAGCATTCTTGCCACCACTACACATACACATGGTCATGATTTGTACTATTTTTAATTTTTTTATTTAAAGCTTTACTTCAATTGTCAAACTAACCGACTACGTATAAAATTAACAAAACCCTGAAAAAATATAAATATACATTGGAAGTATCTAAATCTCTGAAATTATCCATTTTTTTACTTTGTTTTGTTTCTATAAACTTTGAATCATCATAATTTTACAAACTATCAATTGATCTGGGTTCTATTGCGTTGATAAAGGCCCCCGGTAATAGTTTTACTCGTATATCTTCTATGTACAGACGGCGATTAGTTACAGATTTATTATATGTATAGATTTTGAAAATTGTAAACAATTATAAAATAAGACAAACAAAAAAACCCGCTTAGTTCTTTTTGCCGGATATTTTTAGATCAACGTTATGTTGTTCAACTAACTGTAAATACATTTCAATTTTTATTGATAATTCAAAATTTTGCTGTAAATTTGAATAATGTAATTTTGCGGCGCCACCGAAATATTTTAATTAAATTTAATATATTTTTACATACAAATTCCTACAGTTTGTCGTACTAATCCTAATATTTAAAGTTAGGTATATAGATTATGGAAGTAAAACTTCTTTGGACTCAACAAATGTAAACTTTTAAGGTTAAATGTTAATGTTAATGTAGAGTTAATCTCAAGGCGATTTCTACGCTACTGCTAGTGTTAACGTTTATTGGTAAGGCTTTGTGAAAAGCCCGTAGTAAGTTACAAAGCGCTCATCAATTATTCTACCGCCAAACACCAATAATATGTATTGCCGTTATCTGGCTTAAAGGCTGAGCGAACCATTGCAACTACAGCCATTGCACCTACATAATGTAAATCCAAATCAAAAATCAGATCTTAGAATTAAGTGATATTTGCCCACCTAATAACAATAATGAATAGATGTCATATAAAAGTAACTGGTTACAGTCGGAGCATGGTATGATTTTCTAAATATAACTTTTAAAGAAAATTTGTCGCAATATTAAAACATTTTTAATTCTAATCATTTAAAATGTAGTGATAATATAGTTTGAATAATATTTTTATTAAATGATTAAGCATTACAAATTTCATAATAAAAATAACAGTCGATATATATAATACTCTTTTTGAATAGAGGTTTGGAGCTTATTCCAGACAGACAGCAAAATTTCATTCGCAATATACTAGCCAATAAAGACATTAATTCTTTTTTCGAATAGAAGATTTGGAGCTTATTCCAACCTCCCAATGTGGGAGACAAACACATGGGGCACAATTTCATCCGCAATATACTCGCCAATCACGACATGCATTATAAAGACAAATCAAGCACAAAAAAATATAGCGATGCTTGCCAGGTTTTAACCCTTCTTTAGTTAAGATTTCAATCTTTAGTTAAGATTTAATGTCCTAACTAAATGCAGAATAAGAGGCTAAAACAAAATAAGTAATTTTATTCATGCTTAAATCAATGGCATCTCAGAAATTAAACGAATATTAAGTTATTTCTTACATTGTTAACGTTATTGGCTAATCTAAGCTGTTGTACCTACATTGTGTTTGCAATTACACTTACTCGCTCGCCCTTAACACAAGAACACACCGATACAAAGCTTTTCTATTTAACAGTAGAATAACTGGCGAGATGGTTTCCAGACATCCTTTTCATTAAGCCCTGGTATAAGGACTACTCATAAACAAAGGAGTTTTCATTTAAAAAACATGTTATATTTGAAAAAAGAGCATATTTATACTATAAGTCAAGTTATTCCTGATATCTTTTACTTTCCGCCGTTCGATTATGTTATATAATTAGGAAGTATTAGGCGTATCTCCTTATCTCAATGTAATTGTTAAGATGACGTGACCTCTATAACTATGAAACTTTTGGGGAGAAGGTCTGGAGCTTATTCCACCACGCTGCTCCAATGCGGGTTGGTGGAATACACATGTGGCAGAATTTCGATGAAATTATACACATGCAGGTTTCCTCGCGATGTTTTCCTTGCACATGAAATTAAGCACATGAAAATTCTGAGGTGCTTGCCCGGGTTTGAACCCACGTTCATCGGTTAAGATTCACGCGTTCTTACCACTGGGATATCTCAAAAAAAAAATTAAAACTGTGTATTTAATAGACCAAATGTTTAGAGGCTGTTTTGAGTCAGCCATATAATAATCGCCACCATGACTGCATACCCGAGTCAATCAATATAATAGGTAAACCTATTATAACCAAGAAAATAACTACAATTTCTTTCAGTTCAACTTAACAAGAATTATTTAATAAACAAATTTTTCATACCATTTATTATTTACATTGATAATATCTAATACCATTTCTAATATATTCTAAGTTTGTGTGAAATCCATAAAAGGGGCTGAAAGTGGGGTCGTTTCAATTCATACGCGAGCGTGTGTGTCGTTACTATGAATAATGCACGACACAGCACACCGATTTCTGTTTTAATATACACGAATTTCGGTAGCGAAATGTAAATGTTTTAATATTTTTTTAGGCTTATATCATATTTCGTATATGAGAAAGATATTACTAAGGTTTACAAGCTTTTATACGTTTTAAAAATTTGGATTAAACTATAAAATAAATTAAATCATAGGTAAAATATTTGATTTAAGGATTTACGAACAAAAGTATTGTTTTAATTACCATTAGTTCGACGGTTAAGGCTTACACATAATTCTCTATTTCACAAAAACTTGAACCTTTAAAAAACATCGCCTATTGTTCAAGATAAATAAAAACTTTTCATTAATTTATTTGTTGAAATTGGATAAGAGATTAAAAGAAGGAAACGTACGAAAACAAATAATCGAGCGTGTTAAATTCTGTCCTCTTCGACACTTCGGCAAAATTAAATTTCTTCAGACAAACGAATAGCGACAGACCACAAACCGTGATATGAAATAAAAAGTTTGCTGTGGGTTTCTTAAGTTTGATTCTGACGGTAATACAACTTAAATTAATTGTTGTAATAAGTCAGACTGAGTGTTATTTATTCAATTTATAGATATACAATTTTGATTGTTAATACAAATACAAAGTTGATTTTTTTTTAATTTAAAGTTAACGTTCAACTGCTGGAAAAGAGCCACCTCTTAACATATTCCATCACGCTGATCTAAAAGTGGGTTTCTATACGTTTCCTCTAACCTCCGAGCACAAGGTTATTAGATGCGAACAAAAATTAAGCTCATGAAAAATATTTACGTATTTTACCTACTGGACTTCCTCATACTCAACTGGTTTTTTTTTTTTTTTATAGAATAGGAAGGTGGACGAGCATATGGGCCACCTGATGGTAAGTGGTCACCAAACGCCCTTAGACATTGGCATTGTAAGAAATGTCAACCATCGCTTATAGCCAATGCGCCACCAACCTCGGGAACTAAGATTTTATGTCCCTTGTGCCTGTAATTACACTGGCTCACTGACCCTTCAAACCGGAACACAACAATATCAAGTATTGCTGTTTTGCGGTAGAATATCTGATTAGTGGGTGGTACCTACCCAGACGGGCTTGCACAAAGCCCTACCACCAGTTCTATAATGTGTTAAATTAAATAAAAATAATTAAATAGTGCATATAACAATAGTTTCAAAACCTTTTTTTTAACTGGCCGCTCCGACTTCGTACGGTTAAAATAAGGATTTTATCTAGTACATTTTTTAATCAATAAGGTAAACGTATTAAAATATATACGTAAAGCATACGCCCTGCATATTTTTTCATGCGTTTATTTATTATTATATTCTCAAGTTCTATCTACGACTTCTATGTGTGGCATTATGTGTGGCATTGTACACCTATCGTATTTATCATTACGAAACCTCTTGAAAAAGTTGAAAATTTAAACAAAAACCATTTATAATCATTTAACTATTATAGTAAGATATATAGCTTCGTGGACTTAATGAGTATTATAAGCATGTACATTATTTTATGTATCATCAATAGTTTACGCAGAGAACGCCAAATAATGACTTTTATAGGAATAAAATGATATCTTGGGTTACATTATTGCAATTTTCGTAAGTAATCAAATTTTTTGATAATAAAATATAGCCTATGTTACTCGCTGATAATGTACCTTAGCTTTCTGTAGATGATTTTTTTTTAAATCGGCTTAGTAATTATTACGTTTATCCATTACAAACATACATACAAATTAAGATTGAGGCAACGGAGTTTAACTCGCATTCGTATTCTCAGCAAGTTCATTTAATACCCATATTGTAGGAAACCAATAAAAATTAGTCCGCCATGTTGGATTTAGAATGATGTCACACAGCTAACCACACATTGTCATCCAAACTAAATGTGTAAACAAAGTTTCGACTCAATCGGTTGAAGATAATTATCTGCTTCAAAATTGAGTTGCAAGATTCCCCCCGAACAAACATACATTGTAAGTTAAATATAACTTGTTAAAATGTTTTAATCAATTTAACGCGCTCGTGCTTCGGGCATTAAAAATTAAATTAAAAAAACTAATTAATATCGTATGTTGTTTAGTTAAAATTGAGTCAGTTGGAGTATTATTAACTTAAATAAGTAATTGAAGCATGTTCCAATTCGTATCCTTTAGATCACCTTAAATTTTTCCGCGTGATAACTAAATAAACAGAATAATAATGAATGCCTTTAAATAAACTATTTATTTTGTAAGTTTTATTAAAAAAAATGATGTAGTTGTTACAAAAGGCGCACTTAATTATTGAAGGTATTTATTACAGAATTACATGATAAATTTAAATAATAAATTTAAATAAAAAGTATACAATTATTAATTAAAACGATTATTTAAAATGTTTAGTAAAAATGTACATTAAATATATTTTATTTGTTTTAATTAATAAAGAAATTAATATGAGTATTATTTTTGTATATATATTTTTTATTTCAGAAACTGCGTTTTAAGTTTTTTGAATTTTGCCACTTGATAAATATTAAAATCAAACATTGTATTTATTTAATAATCACTTCGTTTAATAACTATATAACTAAAAATAGTTTAATATAGTAACTTAACAATCTGTGACAAGCTTTAGGCAGCAGCATTCTTTTATGAGTAAGATCTACATCTACATCTGCGTCAGAACACTCCGTTCTTCCGCTATATCAAATTTCATTAGTCATAGACATAAATATAAAACATAATATTTAGTAAAATTATAAATTACTACAAGAAATGATAATAAACAAACAAAAAAAAGACAATAAACGTCTATATTTAACTTTACCCCCAATTGAAGGATTAGCAAGCAAAAGAAAATGACAAGAAAATACCTTATCCGAATAAAGACAAATTTTACAAACCTCTATTGTAATGTCACATCAAGTTAACTCTGTAATTGTCGTCGCTTTCACTTCGACAATATTATAAAATGATGCGGAGTTTTGCGTTTTGAGGTTGAAACAAATAGTTAATTGCCCGGAGAGGTCGTTAGGCTGGATTGTAACAAATTCTGACGGTACCGACTTTTTCCCGATTCAGAGCTTAAGAGTTACTGAGATTTAAACTAACAATCTATTGATAACTGAGTCTTCATTTTTTTCTCTTTCTGTGTATCTGAACCCTAACTATAAGAATAATTAAATTATCGTAGTTTTGTACTATGTGAGTAAAATAATTTCACGATTATTTTTATCTATTTTTTTTAAACACTTCAGAATAGTAATCAATATCAATCAACAGCCAATCGTTGTCCACTGCTGAACATAGGCCTCTCCCAAGGTGCGCCAAAGCTCCCTGTCCTCCGCCTTCCGCATCCAGTTGGTGCCCGCCACCTTCTTAAGGTCGTCGGTCCACCTGGCTGGAGGGCGCCCTACGCTGCGCTTGCCGATTCGCGGTCTCCACTCTAGGACTCGTCTGCTCCAACGGCCATCGGTCCTACGACATACGTGACCAGCCCACTGCCACTTCAGCCTGCTAATTTTGCAAGCTATGTCGGTGACTCCGGTTCTTTTCCGGATAATCTCATTTCTGATCTTATCCTTCAAAGATACTCCGAGTATAGCTCGCTCCATAGCACGCTGAGCGACTTTGAATTTGTGGACTAGTCCCGCAGTTAGTGTCCACGTTTCGGCACCGTATGTCATGGCAGGTAAGACGCATTGGTTGAAGACTTTCGTCTTTGAATTAATTGAAGTAATCAATACATATAATAAAATTATAAAAGGCTAAAATCTGTACATTAAAGGTAATGAAAAATGGTTTTTTTTTAGAACAACAGAACCCAAAAAAAATTGTTTAGAATAATATAACCTTTATAACGTTCAAACCTACATTTGAAATAAATTATGGTTGAATTTCGACCACTGAGCGATCGCTAGTATATATAATTGCGTTCAAAAATAATAATAATGAGTATTATATAACAGTTATAGAGTTTGGCGAACATTTATAACAAAATGAACACAAGTTAATACTAAAAGCTATTTGCCTGATTAAATCAACATACATTTTAGTACAGTGCGCACAAATATTTCAATAAGAAATATGATAGGCGTGATGACTGATTTTGAAATAACCTTATATAATGTAGATACACGTCTACTATTACTGAAAATAATTTTATTTCAGTAATAAACTGTGGCGTCCCGCAAAACTTATGCCCTCGCAACAGAAGTACTCACCATACGATCGCGAACTCCTCGCCATCTACGAGGCAATTAAATATTTTCGTCATATGGTCGAGGTGAGGAATTTTATTATTTACACGGACCATAAGTCTTTGCGTTCCATACGCGCAAGGAGAATTGCTCGCCCAGGCAGTTTCGACATTTGGATTTTATAGCACAATTTACTACTGACATAAGGCACATATCAGGGAAGGACAATGTTGTGGCTGATACACTGACTCGTGTCGGAAAGGAAATTTCTCAGCCTATCGACATGACTGCACTCGCCAACGCCCAACTTTCCGACCCTGAATTGCAACAACTGCTGAGTGGTAATGACTCTTCCCTACGCCTTAGGAAGGTCAAGCTCCGCGAATTCAATGCCGACCTTTACTACGACGAGCCGTGCGGTACTCCTAGACCATACGTACCCAAGTCAATGCGGCGACAGGTGTACGAAAGCCTACACTCGCTAAGCCATCCCGGTGCAAACGCAACAGTCAAGTTGGTGGCAGAGCGTTACGTGTGGCCGAATATGCAGAAGGACTGCAGGGAGTGGGCTCGTTTCTGTCTGGCATGCCAAGGTGCAAAAATGACACGACATGTGTCGTCACCTCTAGGCAACTTTAAGCTGCCGCGATGCCGTTTTATGTTTGTCCATATCGACATCATAAGTCCCTTGCCACCATCCCACGAATATAGATATTGTCTCACAACCGTTGATCGCTTTACCCGATGACCAGAGGCAATATCACTTAGGAATATCACGGCTGAGGCAGTTGCTAAGACCCTGCTGCATGGTTGGATCGCACGATATGGATGTCGGACTGACACCGTGACGGATCGTGGCAGACAGTTTGAGTCGGCATTCTTCGCGCAATTGTCCGAAATTGCCGGTTTTCAATACCGACGCACCACCGCATACCACCCTGCTTGTAACGGACTAACCATCACCTGCCATGCAAGCACTAACTGGCTGGAAATCCTTCCACTAGTCCTGTTAGGTATAAGGGCTACATTCAAGGAGGATATACAAGCCTCGCCCGCTGAGCTGGTATATGGCGAGACCCTTAGGTTACCAAGCGATTTCTTTGAGCCACAATTCGATGGCACAGAGGATATGACGCAATATGCGGCACGACTTAAACGACACGTGCAGTGTCTCTTGCCATCGTCAGGTTCCCGCCACCACAGCAACCGCCCCGTCTTTATATTCAAAGACTTGCCAACTGCTTCCCATGTTTTTCTAAGGGATAACAGTGTCCATGGGTCGTTTAGGCCAGCTTACACTGGGCCACATCAGGTACTTTTCAGGGGTAACAAGGTTTTCAAACTACTGGTGCGAGGAAAAGAGGTCACAGTATCAATAGACCGACTGAAACCAGCCTACATGCTGCAAGACCCTACCACCACCATTGATCCCCCACCACCACAATACATCATCACACCTACATCAACCGTACCACCAACATCAACCGTACCACTAGCATCAACCGTACCACTAACATCAACCGTATCACCTACATCACCATCTTCTATACTACCCCACACCACATTCACTGGCGTAAATAAAGAGAAGGACATTAAATTTAAGACAAGGTCAGGGCGACAAGTTCAATTCCCAGACTATTATCGCCCGTAACACGGTCTCTGGAGGGGGGTGATGTGGCATCCCGCCAATTATAAATAAAATTCAAATGAATTAATAATAATATAAATAAATAAATAAAATAAAAATATATTTCTACAAACAAAGTACGATTATATTTGTATTAGATAAATACGAAGCGATCATACGACCGCGCGCCTCGCTCATTCGCCACCGCTGTCCTCCTAAAAAACACCCGCAAGTGTCATGGCGCCTGCACGTGACGTCACACCTCAATAAACGACAGTAAATGTTGTATTATATCTATACTCAACGAAGAAAGGCAGAAAATATTGCATATTTCCTAAGGTTAAAAATTAATTCCAAAGTTTACAAGTGGTGTGTGGTCCCTCTGTGTAAAAATACATTCGAATGCCAACCAGATCGAAGAACAATCTATAGAAGTAGAACGACCATATGAGCAACGAAAGATGATGGTTCTTGAAGAATGTGAAAAGCAATTAAAAGAAAGTATGGTTACGGAACATTTTGAAGAAATTGTAGATTTAAATTAATTCAGAAGCGTTTATAAAAGCTTATTTGAATAAACCATATTTTTTAGATTAATTTTAAATAAAATATATTTTTATAAAAAAACGAAGGCGAATAATATAATTAATAATAAATAACAAGCATATGTTTTCCATCAACGAAAATATAAATGAATAGATTAATAACGTATTTGCTTAAAATTTATTAATTTTTGCTAATAATTCATTCAATTTTGACATATAATTTTTTTTTTATTTTATATAATGAACAATCTCTTGCTTCTGTGTATAAACCAAACAAAATTACCACGCTAGTGACCACTAAATCAATACACCGCTTCAAAGCGACGTGATCAAAGCGGGAGAAACGAGTTATTCCATCGATTATGAGTTATTATACAATAAACTATAAATAACACGAATAAAATCCCGACTTTTTTATTATTTCAAACTCTGGTAACTTTTTAAAGCATTTTTAATGCTCTCAGAGCCGTAAAAATGATTGACCGCTTATAAATATTTTTTTTGTATTAAAATAAAAAAGCCGAGATGGCCTAGTGGTAAGAACGCGTGAATCTGAACCGATGAGCGTGGGTTCAAATCCGGGCAAGCACCACTGAATTTTCATGTGCTTAATTTGTATTTGTGTTTATAATTCATCTCGTGCTTAACGGTGAAGGAAAACATCGTGAGGAAACCTGCATGTGTCTAATTTCATTGAAATTCTGCCACATGTGAATTCTACCAACCCGCATTGGAGCAGCGTGGTAGAATAAGCTCCAAACCTTCTCCTCAAAAAGGGAGAGGAGGCCTTAGCCCAGCAGTGGGACATTAATAGGCTGTTACTGTACTGTACTGTAAAATATGCTATTTTTAAAAATTGGCTTATCACATCATTAAATACGCGGGACCCAGGCTCCATATACTGATTGTCCTTGATATTATTACATTAATTTATTACGAATCATGCAATTTCCAATGGCTATTGTTATTACATAGCAATGTATGTTCCCAAGGGGGAGCATAGAGGCATCCTGCGGGCAGGCAAGGCGGGGGCGGCTAGTGCAGAACATTCTACCCGACTGTACTGGCCGTCGTCGCGTTTGGACTCTACTATCACTTACTATCAGGTGACGAAGAGTTATTTACCTTCCCGGCAAATTTAAAAAAAAGATCTATGCTTTTATGCTTCTACGATTCGTATCATTTTATATCTTGTTTCTATTTATATCAAAAAGATAAATAGATCAAAGATGTCACTGAAACGTATTCGACTTTTTCTCTTTCTTTTCAACCGATGAATTCCCACAAATGCCCTTAACAAAACTAAAAAAAAATCCGGGTAGGCTATGAACCGGAAATTAGTACCTTCAAGCGTTTCTGAAAGGCTCCAGGGTTCGAGCGGAAGTGACGAATTTCCCTTAACTCAAACGGGCAACAGTGCAAAATTAGATAGCACCTAAAGAATGCCATGTTCGTGCCATTTAATAATGGCTTGATGAAGAAATATTTGTGTATTACGAGCTATGAATTTGTAGTATTTATTCAAATTATAGAATACAAACATTTTAAATTCCAAATGAATATTATAATTGCAATACCGGTGGAATTTATTACGCTTGAAACCTATCACTGGAAATTATGAATTTTCAATCAAGTTTTATGTTCGTAAATTGAACATAAAAGAGTAGGTCGGTATTTTCCATTTTAACAACTACTATTATTATTACTAGATCATTCCACTGCGCTCCCACAATACGGGTTGATATATAAAAATGTGACAAAACTTACGTTTATTCCTTGATTGAATTACATACCCTAAGTAAGCAAATGAAAAGACAATGATTTTTTGCCTGGGCTTGAGCTTAATAAAAATTAGTTTAGCTAGTTTAATAGATAGATAATATAACCTTAATTCACAAATCAAAAGAAGTTATAAATATCGATATTCAATATCAAGCTGATACAAATAAACGAATTACACCTACTTTCACACTTTGCTTTTCTACTAAGCACAAAAAAAAATAAAGTTAGCTCGAAATATAAACGACACGCGTCATTCGAATTGTGACACATGTAAATCAAGAGTGGCGCTCGTCACCCCGACGCTGCTGCCAATGTTTAATGGTATGAAGGTAGCAACAACTAACCAATTTTCTTTGTTTATAATATATAAAACTATATTTGAAATGGCCTGGCGGTTGTGGTTTCATTCCCAAGATGTATTATATTTAAAAGTCATAAGATTTACTCAAAAATTGAAAATGTTCCTTAACGATATTTTTTTTAATTTTACATTGGAAAGGTTTTTGTTCCGCGACATAATTATTAACCCTGTATGAGTATTCATTAATAAATAGTTTATGCTTCTTCCTGGTATTAATAGTATGTACGTTACAAGTTTTAGGGAAATCTTTTATATTTTTACACACAAACTTCACGTTATTATTAAATTTTGACAGGCGAAAGTCTTTTCGTAGTTAGACGCAGAACATAATATGTGTTCTGTTAATTACAATGTCAACGAAAGTGTTAAATGTCGAAGGTTCAAATAATATAATTAAATATAAAAAATAATATCATTTATAATGTCATAATTATTATCATCTCAGTGGCGTGGTCCAGAAATGGACAACTCTGGACCACGCCACACCTCATGACAAAGTTTCATATTTTTAATCTAAATAATTTGTTCGAAAAAACATGTAAAAAATTGTCTTATATTCTCATTTTAGAGGAAAAAAATGTTTATGGATGTATTTAATTTATGAAAGCCTGTTGGTAGAGAAATATTAGCATTGTTAAAATTGTTACAGTCTCATAATTGAAAATTAGTAGTCGTAAAGTAACCCCTGAGGCGTCTTAACGGTTTCGTCGAACTTGTATAATTACGCATAAAATTAAAAATACTATTATAAAGTGTTAATCGTTTAGTTTTAAACAAAACTGACGTGGTATCGACAATTACTATATAATAGTTTACAAAATAAAACAAGTAAGACTATCGAAGAATATTTCAATTAGTTGTAATAATAAAATATTATATAAACTTTATTACCAATTACCTAATTGGTATAGCTATAAAAAATATTAAGTCAAACTACAGGTATCACTGTAAGTTACTGATGAAAAAACGCCGTAATATACTTTTTTTCTAATCAGATTTACATTTTATGCTTCTTATTTTAAAATCACAGACCTGCATACAACCATTTATCCTTTTCCTATACTTAAGCGCGAGCGAAGCTGCGGGCAATGGCTATTTAAACATATAGTATCGAAAAACATAAAAAAAATGTATTTCATGTATTGTTATATTTTTTTAATACGTAATATGTACATTTTTTTAATAAGACAAACAGACAAAATATATTACAAACGAATATACACAGAGCCTTACCAGGTCCCTGTTACCAGGGAGCGCCGTGCGTCTCCGACATACGTGCGTTTGCTGCAAATAACTCAGTGCTATAACTGTACCCAAATCCGTTAAGCCGTTTCTAAGATCAGCGCGCACAAACTCACAGACAAACAGACAAAAATTCTAACAATCATTGTTTTGAGTTCTATTGCGTTGATAAAGGCCACCGATTATGGTTTTACTCATATATCTTCCATGTATAGACAGCGACTGTTATTATATTATTTATAAATAAATAAATAAATATCCTGAGCATTATTCACACACGGCCATCTGATCCCAAACTAAGCAGGGCTTGTACTATGGATACCAGACAACTGATATACTACATATCCATATACATATTTTGTAAATACATACTTGTATAGATAATTACACCCAGACTCAGAAGATTTTTTTTCTTCACGCATTCGAAACCTTCAGAAAGACCTCATGGGGGAGAACTGGGTTATGTGGGACTCTTACCCACTAAAAATACTGTGATGGCCGTTACGGATCGGAGAGGCTTCAGGATCGTGTTGATATAACACATCCGCGGCCAGTTCCGTGCTTTGCTACGCTCGTGGCTCGTCGGAGCTCTCCTCAGGGGGCGAACGTAATCTCGTCCCCCTCGCACTCCTCGCTAGTGCGTACGGCAGCGCGAGGCCATCCCAGCTGCCGTCCTCCTCAGGGCACACAGACACGCGAGGACCCCACCTCAAGTTTTCACGGCCCCAGGGCTACGCCCTATCTTTTAAGTACAGGGGGTCGGGGCTGTCAGAGGGCCGAGACGACGCTGACATCGTATCTGCCGAGCAGGATCGGCCCTTTCACATTCCCGCCCCGCCGTCTCCTTCTGAATGACGGTCTCACAGAAGGAGGCTACGACCCTCCACGCCGATTTCCTGCGGAGCATCGCCGACACGACTGCTCGCAGGGACAGGTCTGGTCTGACTTCGCGTACCAGGATTTCCCTCTCCGCATTCCACGCGGGGCACGCCTCCAGCGTACGTTGAGCGGTGTCCCGGTTCGAACCGCAGTCGCACATCGCACATCGCCGACGATTCGTGTCCGATCTTAATCTATTTTTATTTATACTCTGCTTTCCACTTCAAAACGTATAAATGTTTCGCATTTTACCTATTTTTCATCTAACCTACCTTACCTAATTTTATTAATATTAGGTCCTTACATATGAAATTGGCGTTTTGTACGGGAGGAATATAAAGTTTTTTTTTTTTTTGTAAAATATATTTAACTAATCAAAGTATGCACCATTGTTATCTATGCACTTTTGCCATCTCATAGGTAGTTCATTGATTCCTTTACTAAAAAAAACACAGGGGGCGAGAATCAATAAACTTTTTGAAGCCGGTTTGGATTGCCGCATCGGAGTTGAATTTTTTTCCTTGTAAGAAGTTGTCCAAATTCCGGAAAAAATGGTAATCTGTTGGAGCAAGGACCGGGGAGTACGGTGGATGTCGCAGACATTCCAATTGTAGCTCATCTAAGTTAGTGGTTGTTGGTTGTGCAGTGTGTGGTCTTGCGTTGCCTTGAAGCAGCAGGCCTAGAGCGATTGACCGATCTCGGTTGTTTAGCAGCTAGTTCTTCCTTCATGGTTTGCAGTTGCTGACAATAGATATCTGCCGTAATCATTTGGCCAGATTTTAGAAAGCTGTAGTGAACGACACCGGCGTTAGTCCACCAAACACTCACAAGTAACTTTTTCTGAGTCAATTTTCGTTTACGGCAGGATTTGGCTGGGTCTCCAGGGTTCAGCCATTGCGACGAGTGATTCCGATTATCGTAGTATCCACTTTTCATCACAAGTAATGATTCGAGTTAAAATCCCTTCATTATTGTGTCGGTTGAGCAAAATAACACAGCAGTCGACTTGTGTTTACGTTTGATTCACTCAATTCATGAGGTACCTATCGTTCAAGTTTTTTTACTTTCTCAATTTTTTACTTTCTCAATTTGCTTCAAGTGGATTAATACAGTTTTATCACTTACCGAAGCTGTAGCTACCACTGAAGTGCTTTGTGATGGATCCGCTTTCACAATAGCCTTTAATGCCTCATTTTCCCCTTTAGTCTCCGGCCGTCCACGAGGTTGGTTCTGAAGGTCGAAATTTCCAGAACGAAAACGTTGAAACCAAAAACGTACCCTGCTTTCAATTTCGACACCAGCGCCGTACACATCATTAAAGCTTCGAGCTGTTTCTGCAGCACTGGTGCCACGGTAGAACTCGTACTCGTAAATATACCGATATTTCATGTTTTCCATTGTGCGGTAATAAGCGATGCCAAAGAAAAAATTTATAAGGAAAAAACAAATAAATGACTGTTTTCAAAACTCAAGTGTACCAGCTAAATGAATTTATAAATTTGAATTTGGAATTCTTAACCAAATAGGAGATATTTCAGATCAAAGTGGTCAGTACGACAAAACGCTAATTTCATATGAAAGGACCTAATATTTAAAAGAAACAAATATAAAGTTAATACTTAAATAAGTTTAAAAACGTTTAGTTTTTCCGTAGAAGTTACTTACAAAAAAAGTCTGACAACATTTTCCACACAGAACATTGCATGCATGGCATGCACAAGATTTTGACTATGACTATGACTTTATATACAAAATGTTACGCAGCATGTGTATTACTACCATTTCTGTATTTAAAATGGGATAGCAAACGCGCAAAAAAGCGAACTGATAGTGAGTGATGTTCACCCCGAGCTCGGCGAGCTCTTTGGTTCTCTCAAATTTCTCCCCCGACGCCAGCACCAACGTGTCGTCTACATAACAAACGATTATTTAGGAACGAAGGACTCGGAGGACTGCGTCGTAAGCGAGATTCCACAACAGAGGCCCCAAAACTGACCCCTGTGGAACCCTACAGCAAACCTCTCTCCGAGTCCTGGTACCGTCTTGCTCCATATACGAAACGTACCTGTCGCATAAGTAGCCACCGACGATCGCCTGCAGGTAGGGAGGCACACGATGGTGTAAAAAAGCCCCCCTGATAGCGTCCCAAGTATCTACCAACTACGCCAACCGGCCGCAATATAATGTAATATAGATATATACATATATGTCGACGTAAAATCATAAAACTTTATCCTAAATCTTAATTATGTTGATTAGTACTAAATTAATTTACAAGTTTTTTTTACTAAGTAATGTTATGATTAAAATGTATGATTTGAGTAGGTAATATTAAAAATAAGATGTAATGGTCGAGTACTCTTTTAAGAGACGAACAATTACACCTTATTTGTTAAAAAGTTAATCATTAAATTAAAAATTCAATTGTAAAACTATTATCTGAATTTATAAAAAACAACAAACCATTGTTTAGTTATTTTGATTACATTTAAGTAAATAAATTGCATTATTTAAAATATCATAAAATGGCAAGTTCCATTAACACCGTTAGTTGTTTTTAAAGATGTTTTGCTTATTAATTTTACATTCTCAATTAACAAAATGATTGCTAAAATTAAACTTACATTTTACAAGTAACAATGGTTATTTTTGTTAATGAATTTCTGTTACATTAAAAGTAATAGTTTTTAATTTTACTCTCAGCCGGCAAACTTTCTTTGCAGTTTTAAAATGTTTTTATTATTAGTTTTATATTCTAAAATTCTAAGCAGTGTTTAAATACTTCTTAAAAATTGTTTCATAATTTAATAAATTAAAATTGGGTTGCAATAACATTTTTAACTTTAATTTCATTATTTTAAAAGTGAGTGTATTAACTGAGTGACGGCCATCTTGAGAGGATAGCCGTCGCTGAGCGCCGCACGCGATGGTTGCTAGAGGGGTCAACTGGAATTCGAGGATTTTACTTTCGAGGCAAGGTGTGGATTCACTGTGTGAGTACAACTCAGATTTTATTAAGAATAAGGAAAGTGTTTTGTACATTAAAAATTGTTATACATTGTCTGTGGTTTTCATTAATTATTTAATTAAATTCTCATTTTCTTAAATTTATTATGGATAAAGAGGGTGTCTAAAGATTCGGTTGTAGATCCTAATCCGTTATATTATCCTATATATATATACATATATAGGATAGATTAGATTTCAATATTTTTTTAGTCTTCTAAATATATTGTCTGTTTGATTCAGAAATAATTTTGAAATGAACTTAATAGTATCTCTTTATTTATAAATAAATTATTTATATTTTTTTAAGCATGCAGCTACATCGAAATCTAAGAAAGATACATCTGATGAAGTTGACTCAGATGTGACGACGCAGCTGCAAAGCGAGATAGCGATTTGCTGAGATAAATAAAACGTACGCTATTTTCTTCAACAAATTACACGATCGTACACATTACACTTTCACGTATATTAACCGTTTTATATATTTTAATCGGGTTTTAACAGCTACACTTTTTATTACGCCTCGCGTTTCCATTACATGATTTTCGAATTTTTAGAACTCGTTAATTGAAATTTATTTAACAATACATAAAATTAATAATATTAATAAATTAATATCACAAAAATTCAGCAATTAAATAAATCTATCAAGCTGAGTGGAAGCTGCCGTGACTTGAAATGTTCTCTAAAATGAGTCCATATTTTTGCGACTAAAAGAAATAGCTAAATTTTTTTTATAGTATAGGTAGACGGACGAGCATAAGGCCATCTGATGGTAAGTAGTCACCAACGCCAATGTTATGCTTTTTGTGCCTGTAATTACACTGGCTCACTAACCCTTCAAACCGGAACACAACTACGCCAAGTACTGCTGTTTAACGGTAGAATATCTGATGAGTGGGTGATACCTACTCAGACGAGCTTGTACAAAGCCCTACAACAAGTAAAGTAAAACAACTTTAAAGGTATTTAGTCGGTTATACCATTACAGATTATATCACGTGGCGGTCTCTTCTTCTTCACTCCATGTAGATATAGATAGCTTGTAGTCAAAAGCTAGAGCTAGTTTGAGATGCTGAAAAGGATCTAACCTTTATTTTATTATTTTTACGGATATAAGCTATTTTCGCTCAAATTTTTGAATAGTTAGTAATCAAATAAATTTTCTTGTACAGTAAACTGAAGTATATAAAAAAAATCAAGAAATCTCTTAATCTTTTGACTAAATAATTTAAATTTGGAAGTGTGGGTATTCCCGTGATCCGGTAAGAACGTTAGGCCGTTAGTTCTGCGCCTGAATTCTTTCCGGTCGCTTCGGATTATGATAGTGAGTTAATAGAGAGCACATAATTTGTGTTTGCTTTGCACTTGAGCACTCTAAAATGTCCTGCGCGGTTGGCTAATCTCTCTTGAAATAAGCCGCAGTGGTTGAAATCGGTCAGGAGGACATAATCATCATCGTACAAGTGTATGTTTTCTATTAAATATTATTTTATATTTATATTTCATTTTATATGTTGTACTGAAAATTTAATTTTGTTTTACACAACATGCAACTATAATTTTAATTTCCAACTACTCTTGTAAAAAATGAATTATCCTATATTTATAGTATCCGATATATATATATATAATAAGTGTATACTTTTTTCGCAGTATATAATTTCATTTACGCCCTTTGAAGTACATGAATAAATAAATAAAAAGTGCCTTGTCGATTGTCATGTATTTTTTTCTTTAATAAAAAATAAAAAAAAAACTATATACAAAAGATTTTTCCATTTTAATTCGAAATCTTCTAGAAATATAGTAAAATAATTCGAAAGAGACGCGCAGCTGCTAAGCGTGATTAGTGCTCCGCCGGGATAAATAAAACGCTAACAGTTCTTTCTTCGACAAATCAGACAAAATTGAAAGTATCTATCGGAAATATGAAAGCGCAGTTTTATAACTAAAATAACTTTTCTTGTTCAGATTAAAGAAGAAAATTTTGCTATTCATTTTTTCTCTTTGTATTATTATTTTAAGATTTAATTTCTATTGAGAGCTTTTAAGTGCCACCGAAACTACTTTATTAAATTATTATTATTGTGGTTACTTGATGACTAAAATAATTATAAATACTTTATTAATGACACTTGTAAAATATTATTTTATTTTTCGTTAAGTTGAGGATTAGTTGTCACTTTTATGTGAAACCGGCAAAACATTGCCTTCCTAAGCGATAACAAATTAAACCTATGTACGTTTGATTTTAAATTCACAGGCTTTAATTTACAACCAATGACATGCCTGTGTTTAAGTAAATTATATAAACATACATAATAGACAGACGCTTATACATTATATGGAGTGCCTACTTTCACTTTCGTGGGAAAGAGTTCAACAATTAAGAGCAATGAATTTATAAACAGCTGTTTTCAACATCCTCGTTAATTTAAAATACTCCTAATCTTTCATGATGAGGGAAGTTGAATGAACTTTTTAATATTAATCAACGCATGAAAACACAGCATTTTAGTCCAAAAAACAAATGAATATGGTGTGCTTCATTCATCTTTATAACACAAACAAAGATAATTTTAATTTCATAGATGTGCCAATCTTCATTAGGTACGTCCTTTACGTAATGGCCTATATGAATTCTTATTATGCTATAAATATAAATTTGTTTCGACTATTTTCTTAATTAAATTCCTGTATTTGTAACGTATGTAGCTGCTAATAAGTATGTGTCCCACTACTGGCCAAATGCCCACGCTTTAATGAAATAGAAGGCTTGTAGGTTACGAAAACGATATTAGTGCGGATTAATGGCTTATGTTGCAATCATCACAATATTTTCCTTCACCGTCAAATACTTCATCCTTCCATAGACGTTTCCATAAAAAATCAAGCACGCTAAAGGTGCTTGCCCGGAATTGAACTTAGGATTTTCAGTTAATGTTCACGTGTTCTTTTATTTTCATATATCTTGCTTCTTATAAAAATAAATTAATGATTAGATCAGTATTTTTTTTTAATAGCATTTATTCCAAGTCGATATTTAAAATTATTTTCATCCCAAATAGTCGAGATTACCAAATCAAAACTGAAGTTTAAATACAACTATTATATATATTTATACAAATTTATCTGCACAATTCTCTACACTTTTGATTAAATACCTTGATCTCTGACTCTTGAAGTAATATGTCATCGCTAAGAGTTCCGCTAAGATTTACGAGACGACATAATAGCACGCAACCAAAATTCAACACAAGTTTTGGTATATGGCCGACATTATAATTTCAACAGATTCCGTATTACAATTAGTTGTAGCTTTATTTTTTTAGTATCATTACAGATAAATGATCATTTTTAATTTATGTATGTTAATCAACATTATTATTTTAGTTAATTATTTAAAGTATTCACCACTAAAAAGTTTTCATGTAGCAGAGTATTATATATATAAATTTGGATTTGAGGGAAAATAACTTATTGCTTTCTATCCTTTACCCTAAACGTTTGAATCAAAACATAAGGCGAAAGGGTGCAGTGTGAACAAAGGTTTTTATTAATTTCGAGAATTCCCTTAGTCATCCATTGAGACACCTATCGATTGAAGTGACTTTCTTCCCTCCCCTGATGAGAGCAATGCAGAAGGTCGAACTTGATACGAGTCTTTCATGTTCCCTCAGATGAATTCTATCGAATGCACGTTAGGCATCGCAGCGAGAGGTTGCGTATGTGTAATACTAAAAAAAATTTGTATCCCTCCGATCCGTGGAGAATCGTAATGGAATGAGCCCAGATTCCTCCCAGGGTATGGGATAGAAAAAATGGGGTGATCATTTTTACTTTAGCAGACGTGACCTGTAGCAGAGTAATAGTTTTCCAAGACTTTATTAATTACTCAATCGCCTTAGAAGGAAAGTCACACTTATGGCGTTACAAGTATGAATAGCCTATTGACTCAGTTAGTTCTCATATCAAATCAAAATATTTTTTATTCAAATAGACTTAAACAAGATACTACCGAGAAGAACCGGCAAGAAACTCAATAATTACACTTTTTTTCAAAAATACAAATTTGTATCAAATACATATTTTTAGTTTCTGCACGAGATTCAGCAATCATTCAATCCACGTATTTTTGTTAGACATATATTCAGTAACTAATTGAATCCAGCTCGGTGGCAACTTCAGTATAGACTGCGGAATTTTATTAAAAATACGTGTACCTAGGCCTAAATTTGGATAAATCTGAACAATCTACGAAAAGAATAAGAAGATAATGCTTTGCTAATACGAATTCTAAATTAAATCTTATTTTTCATTAAAATACTAATAAGACAAATATAAAAAAGAATACATTAGCAATTTGGATAAATAATTGACATTTGACTCTTCGTAATTTAATCGTAATTATCTCCGGGGCACAAACATCAGCGACTATAACCCAAAAATCAATCAGCCGCTCGCCTAGAGGAGAAAAAAAAATTGTGAATCAATCTATTTCTATTTGGAGCCGTCTCCCAAGTATCCATTATCATAATGTGATGGGCACCCAATCCTATAATCAGATATCTTGGAGACCTTCCCGTTTATGTTTTATATATGTATATTTTTATTATACAGGGGTTGGACGCGTTTCGTTTGGCAAATATTATGAGTATTTTTTGGGTATATCTATGTGTCACATTCGATATCGGTAGTAAGCGATACTTTCTGAATGCGAGTGTTTTGAAAGTGATTATCAGCACTAATATTATATTTTATTTTTATCTTCATTTTGTTGGGAAATATGATCGTAACGTTGAGGGCGTTAGGGAATATAATCAATTATAGTTTTTTTATGACTTTTGTGTATTCATAAATAATGAATGTATAGATTATAGTATATATAGTGTATGAAATATTGCCGTTTTATTTGATACATTTTTTTGTCAAAAATGTTGTTTAGTAAATAAATGTTAAAAAAATATTGTTCGCCAACGCTGCCTTATTTTATGTCAATTAAAAAGTAAATAATTTAACAGATGTCTTGCGTTATACTATTTTTACATTATACAAGTTCGTGAGATAGCCTTTTTTCGCTGAAAAAAGGTGTTACGCGTTTCCCCTACGAGAACAGTGGGGTATGTGGGGCTCGCCAGTGTCCAAGGCACCGAGTCCGCTCTAAACGTCGGAATACTCACTAAAAAATCAGCGGAACCCTTTCCGTCTTACCGAGGAGCGCCACGGGATCGCTTTCGCATGCTACCGTGACGCTTTCGTGAGATAGCCTGATAAAGTTACCGTTGTACCATCATTCAGGCAGTACGCATTTTAATAAGAAAATGTACATCACGGTTTCAAGGCTTTGAAATATTATTATTATTATTATTTGAATTAAATAACTCTATATATATTAATTTAAGCCGATATATTGGTCAATTTTCATCCATTATTATTTTCTAGTGAGTTACACGAAAAACATATCTAGTCTGAACCCAGAGGCGTCGATCAAAAACCGGCAATTAGGTTGGACCCATCTGGGTGTAATTTTCTACATCACTTGCCCTAATTAGGTCAATCGCGTGTCCCTTAGGACGACCCTTCGGACACTTAAAGACACCTTGGGACGCTCAAAACTAGTTTCGTCTTTACAAAGTAAAATAGAGATTCTGGGTGATGAAATAGCAGGATTAAACTCAGAGTCAATCCTCTCTTGTCTAACCGTCAAAGTTAGGTAATCAGTGAGCTATATCTTGAGTATTTGACTTTAAGCTTAAAGTCTTAAAAGATGACCAGCATTTGTCTAAATTATTAAGGTGGAGGTTTTTGAGACAGTCTCATATATACATAGCTGTACTTAAGAATATAAATCGTGTAACATACAAAGAAAATATAATTGTAAAACACGTCACAAACCAGATTAATTTATTTCTGTAGCTAAAACTCATTTAATTATGTTTGACAGTTTTCTTAAATATTAAACCTATTTTAAATATTCTTTAATATTATTAAAGAATATTCAAAATAGGTTTAATTTTTATTATTTAATGTTGTTTATGTAACGTCTTATGTATTGTAGAACAACAACGCGATTTCTAATTCACGCGATAAATAACACATTTCGCTCGTATTTGCATTCGTCGCTAAGGCGGAAATTGCTTGCAAAATCTCGACAATGACGTAGTTATGACAAGCCTTTGTTAGAATGGAGAAGGTACATTATTAAAGAATTAGATTTTAATTGTATACTTTGGAGGGAGGACAATAATTACAAGCGATAAATTGGAAAATAGCTAGCCTTAAATGCATTTACTAGCTTATCACCAGTAACTTTGTCTGCGTTAAAAATATTTTGCGTCCGGTAAAATAAAAAAATGTGTTGCTGGTTTTAAAATAAAAAAAATATACTTAATTCCTTTAAGCTTCTTTCTTACCACTGGGAATTTTAAAAACGGTTTATCTTCATATTAGAAACAAAATGATGTAACTATTATGCCTTATTTTACCTAAACTAGAGTTGATGGTTGTTTCTTACCAAAATCCTAAATATAAATTTTCTTAATTAAGTATTTCAAATTTAAGCTGATTATCATAAAAATTTTGAAACATAAGTTGAAATTATTGTAGTTATATCACATTGCTACTCGTGCTCAGCTACAAGCACCAGTTAATTACTTTTATCGTCGAGAATGATGTAAATTTTATCGACATTTCAAGCTTCTATACCATTCGTATTCAGAATTTCAAATTACATTTTTTTATACTCTTTTTATTACGATATAAGCTTTTTAAATGGGTCGATCGTCATGTCTAATGAAAACAAATCATCATATATCGGAACATCGGCAATGAAATATGTACCCCCCTATTTAACAAAATCACCAAAAACGTATCTTCTCGCAATTTATAAAACAATGTTATACAAATTTTAAAAAACTATGTATTCTGGGTTGTTAGTAGGATGTTATGTGTTGACGAAATCAGTCAGTATATGCATTGTGTTTTATTTATAAAGAAATATTAAACACATCAAATATTTGATCGATACCTGAGAATGGTATAAAAATTGTCTATTTTTATTGAGTTAGGATTAAATAAGAAAAGGAAATTAATATGAAACATTTGAATTTAAATTAAAAAATAATAATAATATATAGCGTATCCAAAGTATGACTAGTTCTTAGGCCGCGGTTGCATTCCCAATGAGATGCAAATGCTGGAACGGCTGTGGCTGAGAACTACGGTCGGGAGAATGTGCGCCATTCCCGAAATCTCCAGGTGAAAGAGCAACACTAAGATCGCTGGATACGTCTAATGAATGAGTTACGACGTAATTTTGTATTGTGATGATATAGTTAAGTTTTAAATTGTATTACTTATACTTTTAAAGATTAGACTCAAAAATCACACATTGTTATTATATCTGACTAGTTTTATCATCAAATAAAGCAAGCAGTATGTATAAAATAAAGATTTTTATTTTATAAAATATATAATGCCCAAATGGTTTGTAAGTTTGAAAACACAACCTCAAATTGTTTCCAAAAACTTTTATTTTACTCGAGCAATGTTAGCACGGTTTAATCCATCACATGTTGACCTTTTCTTCGAAGCCAAAACAAATTCATGCCACGTCTCGCGCGCGAGCCAAAACAAACTATACTATTATGTCAGTCCCTTTTCCTTCTGTCAATCCATTCACTGATTTTGTAGTGAGTAATTTATCAAGTGTCGCTTTATTTTTGAGAATTATATACATACAATTTACATACAATTTGACTGGGCTATTATGTAAGAACAAACTCAAATCTCACCGCAGAAAACGGTTGTGAAATGTCAGAAAGTTACATGCGACATTGACCGTAATAAATATAACATTACATCACGTGTATTATACAAAAATGCATATAAACCGTATATCATCATAAGTCGGATGTCCATATTTCACAGGTGAGTAATAAAGTGAGTTCTTACAGAATAGCACTACTGAATCGTGAAATGTTATATCACTTTGTTAAAAAATGTTGGGTAACTAAGCTTAAACATGTTTTTTGCATTATTTTTGTTTTAATTAGTCCTATGGGATATGTATTTCATTATATTAAAAGTATAAAAAAATTATAATCATGTTTCATCAAAAATTTTCACAATTTTTACATTACTGAGGAAGCTATTTAGTATCAAATTGCTTGTCGTGTGTCAACAAGACTTCCTCTTCTAAATAAACAAGTAGCTAGTATATAAATTTTGACTGTACAGTCCTTTTTATATTATATTTTTATATATAGAAAAAACAAAGAGTATTATGAAATTTATTTTCAGTTTTATAGATAAATAACTGACCGATTAAGCGTTTTGACGTCATGAGCGAGAACTTCTATTCAGTACTAGCTGTTATACGACCGTTGTTCTCGGCGTAAATTGAAATATTATATTTATTAAATTTATACAAAACTATAAAAATAAATACTATATTGCGATTCATGACATCGTCACTTAATTAACTTCAAAACCTTTTTTTATGTGAAACATTTATTGACACGCCTGGCAGTAAGACTGACAAGTATGCCATGACGGCAAAGTAAGACGCACTCTTATGTCTTGCGGACATCCCTCTCTTTTTCTTTGTATGTCTGTATGTGGTTATATGTTTGTATGTGTATGTCTAATATATCCTTCGTTTCTATATGCGCATTAATGTAATAATAACTTTTTTATATTTACTTTACTCTATATTTTATTTATTGGCAGTGACAGCAACATTATTTTATTATGACTGGCCACACTTGTTACTTATTCAGACTTAAAGATATAAGCACACAAATTTAAGTTTTTATAGTATTAAGTAAGATTATTATCGGAAAATGTCTTAACAATATTATTCGCATGTATTAATCGAACCCCAAAAGGGTTCGCAATAATCGAAATATCGACCTCAATTATGTACATGGAAACATATCAGGTATAACAAGATGCAAATTTAAACTGCAAATCATCGTAATAAGGTATAAATTAAATTGCTAAATTCCCTGAAACGATAAGTTAATGTAGGTGTTGTAGTACATTATCACTTGTACTTTCGACTAAACTTGGAAAGGATTTTGAACTTTATGATTAAACCAATAAGGGTTAACCTGTGTAGTTATGTATCTACAGAACCTATTAACTGCTTTACAAATTCATTAGCGCGATTAATACGGCATTGCGATCACTTGGAGCATTATGAGTGTATTTGCGTTTGGTATCAAGCCAGTACAAACTTGCGGATAATGTCCGATAATGTTACGACAGGATCACCAAATCAGCTCATAATTTAAAATCGTTTTATAAAATTATAATATAGTAGTATAGTAACAGTCTGTTAATGTCCCACTGCTGGGCTAAGACCTCCTCTTCCTTTTGAGGAGAAGTTTTTGGAGCTTTTTCCACCACGCTGCTCCAATGCGGGTTATCTGCCACATGTGGTAGAATTTCAATAAAATTAGTCACATGCAGGTTTCTTCACGATGTTTCCTTTCACCGTCAAGCACGAGACCAATTATAAACACAAATTAAGCACATGAAAATTCAGTGGTGCTTGCCCGGGCTTGAACCCACGATCATCGGTTAAAATTCACGCGTTCTAACCACTAGGCTATCTCGGCTTCTATATATAATTAACACACAAATTTAAATAAAAATACTGAAATCAATAAGAATAAATATATTTTGGAAGGTAGACGGCCAATGACTACCAGATGATAAATTAATCGTTGCGTTTAAACATCAACACTAATACCGTCAAGTATTCATGATCTCTTAGATGTTAAATCCATTATGCCTGTGACATTGATTCACTCTATCCCACAGCACCAGAAAACAACAATGTTTCGAGATAAAATAATAACATTTCGGTTCACAGAAACCAGTACAAAAACTTTACACTACTAAAATAACTACATGGCGAATATAAGTAATATAATTTCATCAAATATACGATATACGAGACATAACCAGGTCTTACAATACATCACATTGGAAATTTCAAGATTATTCACATACTCGGCAATGTTTCATTCGCAATCAATTCAAGAGGGAAGAGCATGACCTCAATTTCCCTGCACCAGGTTATAGCCCAAGGGATTCCTAGATAAATATCGTAAGTCAGACCGGAATAGTTAATTATAATATTAAGAAACACTAACGATTGGCTTAGAAGTAAGATTAAAATATCATTTTAATTTTATGTATTTTAATTGTAATCAGTTAAAGTCGTAAGCTTGCGATCGTCCTAAGCTAAAGCTACATTGCTTACGCTTTACGCACATATTGACGTGTTAGTGGCGTAGCCATCAATAAGCCACTCTATTAATGATCAATAGGGTAGATCTAGAGATAAAGAAAAACAATTGAAAGCTACAATTGTACGTTCCGCTCTTGCTATTCACATTGAGGAATACTAATTTAAGCATAACGACTTTATATTCATAAGATATGATTATTTTTTTATTACGTAAAATAATGGAATTACAATGGTATCTACACTTGTATTTATTATAAAATACATCTAGATTATTTTTGAAGAAATTTTATTGTAAGAAAACTCGTATTGGACGAAAACATGGCATACTTAAAAAAATTAAATCGAGCAAGCTGTAAGATTTAACTTTGAATTACCGTTTTTGACGAAAGCATTTGCTTAGTAGGCAATATAGTTCATATTCATTGGTTATTTCATTCTTCGACTAAGTATAAAAGCAACTCGACAAAATAGAATATGCGTCTTGCGTTCCATATATGTACCTCACACTTTCACTCTCGAAGCATAATATTTCACTGAAATCCAGTGTGTGTGAGTATGTATCCCACAGCGGTATTAAATATTTCAAATAGCTTCCAAAATTGTCATGTTAATGCCAGTTTGCGGCACGAAAATCTTATAAGTTATCTATTGATTTTGTGTTGGCATGAAGTTATTGGAAAGATACTAAGGTTGCATACATTTTGGTCCAAGATGTTCATATAATATTATGAAAAATGCTATAACTTGGTAGATTGTTTAAGCTAAAAATACTTATTTTGATTTAATAACAAAAGTGGAATTTGAAATATGTAAGTTTTCAAAATTCGTAGTTTCAGTAAATAATTTTAGAATTATCATTATACCATTGTTTCTTTAGCCCTTTCCGGGTGTATCACCTGTCTCTGGTTAGAATAATTTCATTGTTTGATAATTATTTTTATATATTAACTATTCAGTTATTTTAACTAGACAGATATAGCAGATTACAAAATTAGCAGCAAATCGTAGCAGAAATAATACTTCTTGGTTTCTACATTGCATCAGTTAAATGATTGGAAGTTGAAAATGTTACGTTTTTTGTTGTTGTATCAGATTGCTGTCCCATTGTATTATGAAAAGGAGCAAATAGAAAATACCGCAGTGATCGAAATTAGTCAATCAGACATCAGTATCATCATGCTACTATAACTACAATACTAATTAAAAATATTTTATTCTCAATACATATAAGTAACTCACAAGTTACATATTTTCACATAAGACATATTTACATTAAGGACTTAATTTAGTACTGCCACTATTAATATGTTTGTATTATAATACATATACATATTAATGGCGACAGGTATGCCATTGATATTTCCCGCAAACTGAATCGCTATGCCGATATATTTGGATGGTACAAAATATTAACTTTATTTTTACAAAGCTGTTTTTAAGCCGTTATTTATAAATTATTTACAATAAAAGTATTAACGTAAGTAGTGAAGCAAATGAAATTAAATATATTTTTTAGCAAAAACTTTTGATATTTCGCCATTTGAATTACAAAACAGGTTCTGTAAAACATGTTCTTGAGTCAATAAAATTGTAAATACAAGAACATTAAAGAAATCGTCACTTTGTGAGAAGTTATACCAGATTTTAAATATCGAAAATACCGTTACAGTTCCATAACCCTTATATTTTTTTCTAAATCATCAAAAAAAAATTATGTATATTAGTCCGAATAAATCCACGAGCACAATTTCTCTTAAAGTGTAATGAAATGAAAATAGTGGAAAATAGTGGAAGCGCATATATGGACGTTAAATATCAATTAATAAATTTCCGGGATTAAAAATGCTAAGCATTTAAGCATTAAGCATACAACAGCCGAGTTTCATGAATATCCTTGTAGTTGTCCAAGTATTTTAGGTAGGCGTATTACGTCCCTCAGCTACTTCATTGGGCAGGAGACTTGGACGACACCGTGGCGGTCCTAACTCGGAATGGAACAGGTCCTCCCGTCTCACTCATTGAGAGGGGCTGGGGCTATGTAGTGATGGAGTGGGAAGAGTACGTAGTTGTAGGAACGTACTTCTCCCCTAACCGCAGCCTGGTAGAGTTCGAGACATATCTCGGATCGGTCAGAGCTGCGGTGGCACACGCGAAGTCACGCACCTGGGACAACCCCGCCACGAATCCCAAGGAAGGGCCGTCCAAGTGTGGGCGCTACTCTCCGGCCTGTCCCTACTCAACAAGGGGCAGGCTCACACCTGCGTGCACCATAACGGGGGGTCCGTGGTGGACGTCTCCTTCGCCACCCCTTTCATAGCACGAGTGGCGGACTGGAGGATAGAGGAAGAGGTGGAGAGTCTGTCGGACCACCGTTACATCCGATTCGAGATCTCTACCTCTCGCAGGCTGGCGAAACCCCAGAGGGTGTCGACCACGTTGCCGAGGTGATCTCCTGGCCAGTTAGACCGTGAGATAGTCAAGGAGGCCGCTATCGTGCAACAGTGGGGTTTTGCGGGACGGAGGGAGGATGCCAGCGTGGAATAGCTGGTGGGCCGCATGAGCCGTGCCTTCAAAGAGGTCTGCGATGCGGCCATGCCGAGGATCCATCGCAGAACCCAGCGTCGGCATGTGATGCTGGTGGTCGCCCGAAATAGCTAAGCTTCGGGCGACGTGCAATCAGGCGCGGCGGGTTTACGTCCATTGTCGAGGACGCAATGGCCTCAATGCGAACCTAGAGACACAGCTCTTGGCTGCTTACCGCCAGCTAAAAAAGGACCTGCAGCTAGCAATAAGTCGGGCCAAAGAGAAGGTAACGGAAGAGGTGCTGGTGAGCCTCAACCGAGACCCATGGGGGCCACCATATCGAAGGCTTGGGAATGTGTTCAAATATGTTATTTAAATTTTTAAGAGTAAATGACTCTGGTATTTACATCAATTTGTTGTTCTATTTCTATAAATACCGTTTCGATGTTTTTACAAAATTTCACCAGTTTCATTTCTGGATGCTAAATAAACTAATAATTAATTTATTAACATAATTATTATTCATAGTTAAATAACTCTGGCGTTTGTAGTACTAATATGAAATGACCCTAGTTTGTATGCTTGTTTGCGACTTACTAACATTGTAAAAGATGGGTCGAAGTAGTTGTGCAACGCGGTAGCGTTTTAATTATCATTGTCATACAATGAGGTTTATGTTATAGTAAAGCTATATGTGTTTACAGACTGAACGCGCATGCGCTACCAAGGTTAAAGGAAGTGACCACAACTTTGGAAGTTACGGTCACACCTGTGTAACTAAAGGAGACAACTACAATAAAGGCGTGGTGCTATGTCGTATAGATATAAACATAGCTTCTTTGAAATTACATTTCATAGGCTTTCTCATTGATTCAATGCGCTATGTTGAAAACTTTGTATGAAACAATTATTTATCTTCATCAGTATTTTAGTGATATAAAAAGCTGTGATTTTTGTTTACGTGTTTTTTGTCTAATTTTTTTAAATAAATTACCACAGACACGGATTTAGAAATTCTTGATCTTTTCTTGATTTAGAATTCAAACCAAGAAACTAGGGAGTTTTTTGTATAAAATATTGAAATTTGTTAAAAATAACTATAAAACAAATTATTAAAAAAACCAAAATATATTAAGACATTATTTTTATAACAAGATTCCAACTTCAAAGGCGTTTAAATATTAAATAACTATAAACGGCACGAGCAATTAATTTCCTTAACGTCCAACTACAGCTGAGGCTAAGCGCGGGACAGATAATTAAAAATATGAAGAGGAAAAATAGCGAAAGCAGTGGCATATTAGCGGAGGTCTTCCAAACATAAAACACAATTACGTCGGGCAAAGCTTTTTATGAACTCAGAAGCGAGTAAGCAGTAAACACTGGGATCCGTCTACATTAGTTATACTTACTTGGCCTTAAAACGGTTAAGATCTGCAAATACAAATTCCGTACAAAATGATTTATTTTAAAGAAGTAGGTACTTTTTTACTTTTTTAAATTTTTTTTTTTTTTTTTTTTTTTATAGAATAGGAAGGCGGACGAGCATATGGGCCACCTGATGGTAAGTGGTCACCAACGCTCTTAGACATTAGCATTGTAAGAAATGTCAACCATCGCTTACATATCCAATGCGCCACCAACCTTGGGAACTAAGATTTTATGTCCCTTGTGCCTGTAATTACACTGGCTCACTCACCCTTCAAACCGGAACACAACAATACCAAGTATTGCTGTTTTGCGGTAGAATATCTGATGAGTGGGTGGTACCTACCCAGACGAGCTTGCACAAAGCCCTACCACCATATACTTTATGCATTTATTTTTGGGACGTATGCACTATTTAATAGTCAGGTAAGATAGGTAAGTACATAAACATTGTATTTTCACGTATTTGTGCTGGAGTAAATAAAAAAAATCATATGGTGATTAATTAAATAATGTTATGTCTTTTTCTTTCGAATGTCAAATTAATGATGACAGAAAGAGAGTAATCAGTGTTTAACTTAACACCCGCTAAGCAACATTTACAAATATGGCCTTAATAGGTATATACTACATTTCTTGCACTATATTTATGTAAACATAAACATATAAACTTTTTTATAGTAGGACATGGTGTAGGTCTGGGATCAGATGGCCTGATTTTTTTTTTTTTTATATTCGCCGGGAGGGCAAATGACTACTCCACCTGATGGTAAGTGGTAGTAGAGTCCAAACGCGACGCCGGCCAGTACAGACGGGAAAAACGTTCTGCACTAGCCGCCTTCGCCTTGCCGGCCCGCAAGATGCCTCTTCACGCCTCGTTTGAAGGAACCCGGGTTGTAAGAGGAGGGGAACACGTGAGCTGGTAAGGAATTCCATTTTTTGGAAGTGCGACAAAGAAAGGAGTTGCCAAATTTCTTTGTTCGCGATGGAATTGATGTCACAGTTAGGCGGTGACATCGAGAACCAGCTCGCGTGGACTTAAGAAGGAAGGGGGAAGCAGGAATTAGAGAGAATAATTCCCCAGAGCACTCGCCGTGATACAGTCGAAAGAAAGCGCTCAGTGCTGCTATCTCACGACGCAATTGTAAAGGTTCAAGGGTGTTTGTGACCTTCACGTCGCCAATAATGCGTACGGCACGTCGCTGCAACCGGTCCAAGGCCTCAAGTAGGTACTTAGCGGAGCCATCCCAAAGGTGCGAGCAATATTTCACGCAAGACCGTACCTGTGTTTTGTACAGCAGGCACAGTTGTTGTGGCGTGAAAAAGCGCCGCACCTTGTTCAGAACTCCGAGTTTCCGTGAAGCTGTTTTTATAACAGCCTCGATGTAATCCCTTGGACTAAGGTCGCAGCGAACGTCAATCCCCAGCATGGCGATTTTGCTTTGCATCACCAGCGGAGTACCACAGAGGGAGGGAAGAGGGGAAAATGTTGACTTTTTCGCCGTGAGAGCGCATACCTGTGTTTTCTTGGCATTAAACTCAACAAGATTATCAGAGCCCCATTTGGCGATGAGCTCTAACGTCCTATCGAGTTCAATGACAAGATTCTCCCGCCTCTCCTCAGTTTCCGTCCGCCCAGCCACTGCGCGTCCGTGGTATCCACCATGCACTGTACTATCATCTGCATAGCAATGTATGTTCCCAAGGGAGAGCATATCATTGATATGCAAAAGAAAGAGTGTGGGAGATAGCACAGATCCCTGGGGGACCCCAGCATTCACTACATAGAATTGTGAAGCGCAACCATCTACTAAAACACGAAGGCTACGCTTGTGTAGGAAGCTGGCAATCCAGGTGCATAGCTGAGCAGGCAGACCATATGCCGGTAGCTTGGAGAGAAGACTTCTGTGCCAGACCCTGTCGAAAGCCTTGGAGATATCGAGGCTGACAGCCAACGATTCTCCATGCTTGTCGATAGCTTTACCCCAGAGGTGCGTTACGTACGCTAGAAGATCACCTGTGGACCGTTTTGGTCGAAACCCATACTGACGATCATTAATCAGACAGTGATCTTCTAGGTAATGGATCAGTTTGTTGTTTAGAATCCGTTCCATCACCTTACAAAGTATTGAGGTGATAGCTATTGGTCGATAATTTGCCGGGTCAGACCGATCCCCTTTTTTGGGAACCGCTTGCACATTAGCTCTTCTCCAAGCCTCCGGCACACTTCCCGAAGAGAGGGAAAGTTGGAACAGGCGCGTTAACACAGGAGACAGCTCCGCTGCGCACTTCTTCAGCACTATGGCTGGTATTCCATCGGGACCGCTAGCTTTCCGTACATCAAGTGATTGCAGCTCCGCACGCACATCACGTTGCCTGATTTTAATGTCAGGCATCGTATGGCCACATGCAGGTATTGTAGGTGGCAGTGCACTACAATCATCGATGACGGAATTGTCGGCAAAGAGTTTAGCCAGGAGATCAGCTTGCTCTTGCGGACTGTGAGCTAGCGATCCGTCCGGATTTCTGAGCGGTGGCAGCGAAGGTTGGCAGAAATTGTTGATGTGAATAATGTCCCAGAATATTTTATATATGTCTAGATATAATGGAGTCTAAAATTATAGTATTAATATATTACAAAAATAAACATAATTAAAAAATGTAGACGTGCAGTACAATGTTAAATGGTAGCTGGAATTATATTGATTATTTTATGTTATTACTTTATTTTGCTTATTTTTGCTTATTATATTTTACGCTTAAAGAACAGTAATATTTTTTCTTAGCTTGCTTACCAGTTCATAATTTGGATTTATCTTATTAATTATCAATTTTAACATTCGAAGTGAGTCTTTCTGTATGTTTTATATATACATTTCAAAAAAATGTTTGGTGTTTATCACAGAAATACAACAATGTACTGGTAAAAAGTCGATTCAAAAGAGTTTGTTAAAACCAATGGAATAAATGCTTTTAAATTTCAATTAGATGTGAAATGTGGTGTTATTTTTACAACCGTAGGTTTTGTTTATGCATTTTCGTACAATAGACAGCAAAAGCCGCTTCAATTCAAAGTTCCGTAATCACAAAGCCCATTACACTCAAAGTAGAAAATTTGAACGAACCTAAAAATTCAAAATACACACTCCCTTTTCATAAAACTTTTATACCAAAAATATGAATAATTCACGCATTACAAAGTTGAATATCTCTCAATCTACCATTTGATACTCAAAGCGAGCGGTTAATAAAAATACTTCACTAAAAGTTATTTTGCGAAAGGTCTCAAGGGGGTCGCATATCAGAATCTAGTATAAAACGCCCGCTCGCGTGAACGTGTGAAGATTGCGTCTAAATAACAAATGACAAGCGAGTTTATTTCAATTCAATCAAGAGATCTGTATTACATTCGCGAATATTGTTTACCTCAAATTATAGTGTTAAGTTCACTCGGCAACGTTGTTGAGGCCGTAATTTTACAGCTAATAATAAATCTTAATAATTAAAACAAATACAGCAGTTTTTTCTACCGACACTTGCAGATTATCTCACGATGATTTCACCATCCAGTTTAATTACACACACAAATTAAGTACATGGAAATCTAGTAGTGCTCGTCTGGGTTTGAACCCACAACCATCGCTTAGTATTCACATGTTCTAACCACAAGGCTATCTCTTTCACGAGGTAGTACGTAGTAATTAATTCAGAAATATAATATTCAATATTATTTTACCACAAATAATCCGTCTGAAACCTTAGTAATTTTAAAGCTTCATTAAACTCAGTTCAAAATATACATCTAATTTTTTAAAATTAAATTTGATTTATAATTTAGAAGCACATATCATTCTACGAATTTAATTTAAAATAAACTTGTATATGAACTGTTCCTAATATTTAGTAAACATTTTATTGCAATATTCAAACATCATACAAAATCATTTTCAAAACTACTGAGAATATTCTCATACATATTAATACGATATGATCGCGGTTACAACCAAGGCAACTTATCAATATGAATAATATATATCGGTAAAGCTTAAAGCGCACAGTATTCCCAATTTAAACGGGTATAGTCAATATCAATACATAATATTTAAATTTATCGATAAAAAAACAACAAAAATAAGAAAATTATATTTGGACTAAATTATATATATAGAGGCAATTATCATCAATTTGAGTTCTCTAACACGATCGCCTTTGCCTCACACCATAGCACTAGAAGCTCTATGAAATACCACCGCCCCGCTAGGTGAGAATATGTTGTAGACTGTAAAATTTCCCAAGGTGACATCGCAGGACATTTTTCCGTGTAACTATGTCGGCGGCAGTTGTAATATGAAACTCGGGAGATTTTAGATGGCACGGGATATTTTTAACAACTTGCCTTTATTGAATAAGTTTCAGGTAGTTTAAAGGTATAGAAGGAAATTACAATGCTATTAATGCGAGAGACTTCACACTAACAACTTAGTTTTACCATCTCTATATGCTTAATTGTTACGTTTGAAAATTCACGAGAGATAGTGGATAACTATTGAAATAACTTGTGTGCATATCGCCTGTAGTATGTTACATGCAATTTATAATCATTGGTATAACCATTTTTAAGTTAGTCTTTTATAGCGTTACTTGGAGCAGTATTTTCTTACTTTTACTTTCTATACTTTGGTGACTGTGGACAAATACCTTCTATTAAGGAAAAGTTTTGGCACATATTCCGTCACGCTGCTTAACTGAAAATGTTTGATGGTATTTTTTTTAGAGATAAAATCATCGCCAACCACACATGAAATTCTGCATTTCCAGAATTTTGTGAGGTGAATTATATCATAGCTTAAGTTCATAACCTAGTTGAGCTTGCCGAAATAAGAACCCGTAACCTTCGGCTTCTGTTTTTTTGCTCACTCATCTATCAAGGTAGTATTACTTAACTATTTATTTTCTTTAGTTCTTATTATTTACATAAAGAAATTAAGTATAGCCAAATAAAAATTCAAATAGTTACTGTACAACTGTTCATAACCGCATGGAACGTTTGCAAGAATGCTAGCAATATCTCCGCGTTGAGTCGCAATTCTGTCCTCCAGTGTTCCTGACACTGTGTTATACCTTCAATAAAGATTTATTATAATAAAAAATGTATTAAAATTCAACATGTCAATCACTTTAGTACTGTATATTACGGACACGTTGTGTAGGTAAGCAATGTGGTTAGCCATAAAAGCCAAAACATTATTAATTTAGTTATATCAGCGTGAACAAAATACATGACATATACTCGTATACATGTGACATTTGTATTATTAGTTTAAGTACCGAATAAGCTTTCAGTGGCAATATTTATGGGTAGAGGTATTCAACATCAGGTGACCCATTTACAAGTCTACCTTCCTGCTACGTAATAAAAAAGTAGTTCAAAACCCGAGCATTTACATATTATTCGAAGTGTTAAAAAAACTTTACAAATTATTACATTTCCAATGTTAAAATTAAATGAAAAAGTGAGAAAATCTGCATATGTCAATACAAATTTGAGATATGTATTTTATTGAATCCGCAGAGGAACCACGTAATGGATTAAGCTTCGTGCTCTTTTATTTGACAGGAATTTTCAGAGCCCTATTTATATCTAAAAATTAAATCAAATGTATGTATTTTTATTGGTACAAAAAATAAAGACACACTTTAATTTAAAATAAAATTTGAAATGAAAAATTTTTATTAAATTTCTATTTCAAATACAACTCGCAAACACTTGAAAGCATTTTACAAAAGTCACCAAAACTATATAACAATAAATCTTGAAAAGAACATAAAAACTTGTTTATTTTTACAGCATAGATGAAACTAGAGCAGCCAAATCTGGGGACATGTTTCATGCACTGAAGAAGTGTAAATCAAAATGAGGATTTATATCCTACAGAAAGTAAAGATGGAAAACAAAGAAATAGAAAAAGTTAGGGTTAGCGCTCTAAAGATGTATCATCAAGCTGTAAATTAGATGAAATTGAGACTAATATCAATATCTTAAAATATTTTGTAAGTTCGATCACGCTCAGTTTTTCCAACATCAATGCGAAATAACATGATTTATAATTATAGAAATATACATTAAACCTTACATATGTAGTGGTTACCTCTTAAAACTTGATAAAATACGTACTATGTATAATATATTTGTTTAATTTGATGTAGGTACTCCTCAGTTTTCACATTTGTTCACATTCCCGCGCTTTAACCTTTTTTATTTAACATAGCCTAATAAAACAGACAGAAAAAAGTAACAGAAATTTTAAATTATATTTTGAATATAAAGCTACCGGTCAAACGTGACCGGTAGCTTAAGGGTCAACATGTACCAACTTTTCCGACGCCGTAATCATATTTTGGCCCGATGCCCACCATAAGCGGGTTCTTTTGAAAATTACAGTAACGAACCGTGATGTGATAAAGCATGCTTGAATTTTTGCAAAAGTAAATATGTTACTTATGTGGTTAGAAGAGCTTTTGAATGTGGCTGAGAATTCTTATAACAAACACGTGTAACAAAGATTATATTACTGTATGATCGTAGTAAGCAGAAATATTTGACTGCAGGATATAGGTCCCTAATTATGTTATTGAGAAATATTCTCTGCTCCATTCGAGAAAATCCCACTTTACTGACGTAAACTTTAAAAAAAATTACGGCGTCTTAATTGAAAAACACACTTTTTGTTTCAAAGATAATAAGTAAAAGAAAAGCCTTTATTCCATTTTATTAACTCAAATTAGTTATTACAGTTAAAAATATTTAATCGCTTAATACCATTTGGGTAAAAACTCGATGGAAACGATATACGTATATCTTAACCGCACGAGTCACTCGCGTATTCCCAATAACGTAGAGTTTTCGCTCGGCATCGCAATCACATTCGATTGTGATGCAAATGGCCGCTAAATTGCGGAGCAGACCTCGCCGACAGCTCCGCTGTGCTGAAACAATCTCGAATTGTCTATTCGAAAAGAACCAGCGGTCTTTTACTTTATTTACGAATTAATATAAAATATGTATTTAATAAAGTTTAAAAACTGTTAAATTTAAATGATTAATAGAAACCATCTCAAAAGTTAGTCGCAAATATTTTAATTTCTTTATAAATAAGGCTTTACTAGTTACCATTTATGTTATAGTTAATTGTCACATGTATAAAAAACAAAAACAAAAAAATAATACACAAAATTGATGTCAAAACTTATTAATTATCGCATAACAATAATATTTATGAAATATATGACAAAATCAAATACACTATGGTAATAGACAACATAGTGCAAGAACGGTTCCAAGAAATTTGTTTTCCTATAATAGAGCTACTCCACTGGCATCTCTTTGTTTCTAATTGCTGTGTAGTTCACAGAATCTATGCACCGCAACACATGATTGTGTTCTTATGTCTTCTTATCGTGATGAAAATACGACTAATTTGCGGAGTGAATCGAATCGACAACTCCACTCCATTTCAACTAACTCATATTGTACTTATTACTTTAAGTTAAAGAATTATTAATTATTATAAATTACAATTAAATGTATATGTGTATTATTCATACCTATTATTATTGACAGCGCTTAAATAAAATCATGTACTTATTAAATCTAAATCCGGTTTGCCCTCGTAACTCTATTTGGTATATTTTGTTTACCCAGATATAATATAATTATAAGGAAAATGAATTAAATGAAATAGGGATAAAAATGTAGTATGATTTTTTATAAAAAATGTTTTCATATATTATCATGATAGCATAATATAATAGATTGTTAGTTTTTGCTGGAAATCAAATCACTAAAAAAATACAATTTTCTTCTTTACCGCGTTTGTCATAGAGCATCCGTAAAATAAAATAGAGTAAGGGAATAACAAAAACAAAAATTTCCAAAAATTAATATTTTATTTTTTCATTAACGTCCTACGGTATCTAATTACAAGGTCGTAGAATTGCAAATGAGCGAGTTATATGTTATTATGATTTGGTTAAACATATTTTTACAGTATAAAACTGAATTATTGTAATAAATTAAAATATTATTAGTTTCACGTATTCGTTAAAAATTCTTCCTTGTATTTATAGCATAAATCTTCAGAAGACTTGTTCTAATAAAATTATCCTGCATAATCTATGTGTGTGCGTGTGTTTCTAATATTTCAGCTTCGCTTCGCTTATAATCTTCTTCTTCTTTGTTCAAACCCTCTTCCCAGTTCAGCTGGGGTCGGGTCTCCTTGTACATCTGCGCCAGAGAGCTCTGTTCTGGATTGTCTGTGTACTCAGATTCTCTTTCTGGGCTTTTTTTTGTAGGTTTGACCACCAGGTTGCGGGCGGTCGCCCTCTTCCCCGCGGTCGGTCCGGGATATTTAAGGCTTTCTTGATAGGATGATCATCGTTACGTCTCAGGATATGGCCGTACCAGCGCAGTCGACATTCCTTTAATTTTTCCACAATTGGTGTTACCTTGAATGATCCCCTGACATACTCATTCCTTACTTTGTCCAGCCGGGTGATTCCTTCCGCCCATCTAAGCATTTTCATCTCGCTTATATGCAGTCTTTGTTCGTGTGTCTTTTTAATGATCCAACACTCTGCCCCTTAGATCATGGATAGGGCGTACTACCGTTTTGTACACTTTTCCCTTTATACGAATGGGCATTCTATGGTCACAGAGAACACCCGAAAGCGATTTCCATTTTATCCAGACGGTTTTAATGCGGTGGTCCACGTCCTTATCGATATTTGCATCAGTAATAAGCACAGATCCAAGATACTTGAAATTGTCTACTTTGGGTAGTGCGCGGTTGTCTATGTAAATATTACATCCCGTCTCTTCTGACCCTCCATAGTCACACTCAAAATATTCGGTCTTACTTCGACTAATGCGTAGCCCATGGTTTTCTATTTGTGTCACCCACCGGTTAAGTGTTTCCTGTAGGTTTTGTGCATTTTTCGCCACTAGGACTATATCATCTGCGTAAAGAATACACTCTGGTGCTGGCTTTTGTATGTCTCGCGTGATGTAGTCCTTGCACAGGTTGAATAGCAATGGGCTCAAGGCAGATCCTTGATGTACTCCTACATTTACGTGGAAGGGCTCGCCAAGACCCGCTGGACTTTTGACGCGCGTTTTGGTGTTTATGTACATATCTTGTATTAGTATCACATAATATTCCGGGATGTTTTGAGCTCTCATAGCTCTCATAGCCTTTTCTAGGTCGATGAATAGGAGATACAGATTTTATTTGTTTGAAAGATGTTTCTCAACTCTTACTAACTGAATGGCATCGATGGTAGATTTGCCAGGCGTGAAGCCGTATTGGTTCTCAGTTATATGGGTACAGTCATTTATGCGTGCGGCGATGATTCTTTCAAACAGTGTGTGTGATGTGAGTTTTATTCCCCTGTAGTTTCCGCAATTCGCAATGTCCCCTTTTTGTTTATATATTGGTGATAGAATGCTGTTACGCCAGAATTGGGGGATCTTGCCATCTTTAATAATAGCGCTAAAAAGCTTGGTGAGCCAGGGTGTTGCAGATTCTTTCAGCTTCTTCCAGAGATCTGCTGGTATCTGGTCGGGACCAGTGGTCTTATCGTATTTCATTTTTGATATGGCCTTGCTCACCTCCTCCTCTAATATAGATTTTATAGGCCCTTCAACAGGCGGCATATTTTGACTCGAAAACTCCTCGTTCATTAGTTGTTCGTAGTATTCCTTCCATCTTATTTTTATATCCTTGTTCGCCGTGAGTAAAACACCCTGGGAATTTTTGATGTATTTGTTACATTTAATATCGAGAGTAGACATATGGCATTGTTGGGCTTTTTTTGTAGATATTTTCATCCTCGCCTTTTTTCAATCTATCATAAAAATCTTCTCTAGATTTTGCCATGGATTGTGCTACAGCAGATTTAGCTATCTTTTTAAGATTCTTATACAGTAGGTGGTCTTCTTCCAAACCCGATTTCTGCCATTCTTTAAATGCCTCTCTCTTTGACTTTATTATGTGTTGTGCAGTTTCATTCCACCATGACGTTGCTTTACTTATGCGCAGTGCTCCACGTGAAATACCCAGGATCGCTTTTGCCCTTTCCAAACATAGTCTTTTGAAATCAGACTACATCTGGTTAGCTAATTTGTCGGTCTCAATGTATTCTTTCATATAGGCGTGGGCCCAATCTAGAAGCGGTGAGCCCTTGACAGAGTGCAGTTCTTTCCACTTAATACTGTCTGTTCTGCCGATGTGTGTTGTTATAGATTTGGGTAGTATCATGACTGAGACGAGAAGCCCATGTTGTGAGGCATGCCCATTGCCGGGAATCACTTTACAGTCCTTATAAAGTTTAAAGATGTTGTTGCTGGCGAGGATATAATCTATTTGTGAGTTATATTCAGAGCATTTGTAGGTGATAAGGTATTCCGGTTTTTTTTTTTTTGGTAATATCTATTAATTATTTTTAGGAAGTGCCTGGATGCGAAATTAAGAATTCCTATTCCTTGTTTATTTCTAGTGCCAAATCCATAGCCTCCATGGATGTCGCTATAAAGGTCGCTCTTTCCTCCTATATGTCCATTCAGGTCTCCCCCTATGTGGGCATGTTCTGTTAAAGGAATATTTTGCATAATTTCGTCAAAGTCCTCCCAGAAATCTTGCTTTTCTTGTTCAGAACATCCCGTTTGTGGTGCATACGCAGAGATTAAGTTCAAAGGCGGTTGGCCGTCCATTGCTAGTTTTATGCTAATGAGTCTGTGTCATTCTTCCTATCCACGTTGATTATTCTCGTTTTCAGGTTTTTATCTAATACGATATCTACTCCGTTTCTTTTGGTATCAGTACCATGGTATACAAGCTGGTAGCCATTTCCGATATCCCTGGATTTTGACCCTTTCCATTTCGTTTCTTGGACGCAGCAGGCGCTTATTTGTCTTGCTTTTAGAATTTCGCTTAGTTCTGTGCTGCGTCCCGTCATTGTGCCGAGGTTCCACGATGCGAGTCTGAGTTTGTCAAAGACTTTTGGATGCGAACGTTGGTTTTTGTCTTTAGCGTCGCTTGTGGGGAACGCCCTAGCATGTATCACATTCTTCGCATCTACGTCGCTTGAGGGGGACGCCCTAGCATTTAACGTTCTCATCCTTAGTTTTGCTGTCATACAAGGAGTTTGAGTTTTTGGCTAAAGTTTTACGGCCGGTTGCCACCTGACTCCAAGGTCGTACTTCTCGTGGAGACATGCGGGCGCCGCCGTTGGCCTTATGCAGGCTCTTCCGCCGCCATCCCTTTTGTGCGTCCCAACCTAGGAGCACAACATTAACTACAGCCTTTGCTCCAGATATTTAAGTAAGCCTGCAGCAGGGGTTTGGTAACGAAGTATCCTTCGTAAGTAAGTAAGTGTAATTATAATTTTGAGCTCACTGAAATTATTATTATTAGGTAAAGTACATTTTGACCTTCCTTGGGGTCAAGCTTTTCTTTTTTTTCTCGCAGTGGAAACCTTCAGCAGAAAGGTACCCGGGGTCCTATGGGGTTGGAACCGAGTTATGTGGGATTCTTACCCACTTAAACCACTGCGATTGCCGTCCTCAGCACGGATCGGAGAGGCTGCGGGATCGTGTTAATATAACGCATCCGCGGCCTCTCCCGTGCTTTGCTCCACTCGTGGCTCGCCGGAGTTCTCATCAGGGGCCGAATCTCGCCCCACCTTATTCCTCGCCAGTGCGTACGGCAGCGCGAGGCCATCCCGGTTGCCGTCCTCCACAGGGCCGTCTGAAATAGGACACGCGAGGCCCCCACCTAACGCATCCACGGCCCCAGGGTTACGCCCTATCTTTTAAGCCCCGGGCGTCTATGGGAGAGCCGAGACTACGTCGTCGTCGTCCTCGCCGAGCAGGATCGGCCCTTTCCCTTTCCCGTTCCGCCGTCTCCTTCTGGACCATGACGGTCTCACAGAAGGAGGCTACGGCCCTCCACGCCGATTCCCTGAAGCATCGCCGACACGATTGCTCGCAGGGACAGGTCTTGTCCGACTTCACGGACCAGGATCTCCCTCTCCGCACTCCACGCGGGGCACACCTCCAACGTATGCTGAGCGGTGATCCGATCCGCACTACAGTGGTGACACATCGCAGTCGATTTGCGTCCGATCTTACACAGGTATTCTCGAAAACAACCGTGACCGGTCATTACCTGCATAAGTCGGAATGGGGTCAAGCTTGCTTCATATCAAATTTCATCAAAATCGGTTCAGTGGTTTAGCAGCGGAAGAGAAAAAGACAGAGTTACCTTCGCATTTATAATATCTGTATCATATATCTGTATTATATATTGAATTTGAAACTATTTCACAAAACTATGAATGTAAATATAAATTAACTTTAATTTTTGTATTTATGATGGGCAATAAATAACTGTATAATAAATGTATCTTAACAATTATGCTCTTACTATGGTGGTAAGGGCGTAACATTTCTTTTTTATGCATTAATATTATTATTTAATATTGAGGTATTGTTAACTGAAATACTCATTAAAATATTTTACAATTTATACATTATTAGTAATCTCAATTCGTTAAACATATTGAGTACAAAAAGTAATTTAAATAAACAATATTCTAAAGAATTTGCTATTTAAACCAATTAGATAGCTTAACGTTAAAATAAACTATCATTTATAGAAGCGTTGGAGCGTCGAGTGACGAGTTTCACCTCGTTACAAAGTCACAAACTGAGTCCGTGGCTATCTCGCGTTCACGAACAATTTAATAATGAAATAAAGCGTTGAATTATATTTGAATTTCGTTTCAACTTCGTTACGCTGCTGGATGACGTATCTCCCTTTTGTTTTGTTTGGTTAGTGACGTCTATTAGGAAGTTTCAGCATTTTAATGTTTCCTCTCTGAATAATTATACTGTGTTCGTTCTACGCTACGACGGTTCTGGAGACATGATTAATATTTAGGTGATCTTAACCTAAATATAAGAGATTTATGTTAAGGATAAGATGTTTTTGTTTGTAAATCAAAATATAGATTTTTATATTTGTATTAATGATATATTAGAATTGTTTAAGAACACTTTAACAATATGGAAGTGAGAAATTTTGTAAAATGCATTCTCTATTTCCTAACTCTCATAAGCTCGTCCGCCTACCTATGCAATAAAAAAAAACTTTTATTATTATTACTTTTTCACTTCAACACTTAACTACCGAAATATTATACATATATATATATATATCTAATATATAATATCTCGATAACTAAATCTCCGAAATTCGTTTCACTACAAGTAAATCATAGCACACCTCACTAATCCCTTGAGATGGTTAACGGTAACCCCTAATCGATAAGACGGACAATTTCAACTAAATTTGTAATAATAATGTCCTACAGACCGATTTCGGCCACGGTAGCCAATCTCAAGAGAGATTAGCCAACTTATAATAGTTGCATTACCAAACGAAACATCACTTCAACACTTAACTACCGAAATATTTTTTTAAATTGCCAAATATAATAGAAGAATATTTGTTGTTGTTTAACATTAGCTCAAAAATATTTTTTTTATTTTTATGACCCAGTGGTTAGAAAGCATGAATTTTAATCGATTATCGTGGGTTCAATTCGGGAAGCACCACGGAATTGTCATGTGCTTAATTTGTGTTTATAATTCATCTAGTTGACGGTAAAGGAAAACATCGTGAGAAAACCTACGGATCATGTGTGTGTTAGAGGAAATATGTGTCTAATTTCAGTGAAATTCTGCCACTTGTATATTCCACCAACCCGAATTGAAGCAGCGTGGTGAAACCAGCTCCAAACCTTCAACTCAAAAACAAACAAACAGAGAGGAGGCCTTAGGCCAGTAGGGCATTCACCGGTTGTTACTACATGTTATCTTATTTTTCAATGATAATGTATTGTTTACACCTTTACAATCATGTTTTCCTGACAACTATAAAAAGTAATAATAAAACATCAGAGCACAATGCTAAGCGATATTCTTTTTCTTCAGGTGCATCTTCATTACTGAAGGTTGGCCGTCAGCTTTGAATTTGTCTATGTCCTGCGTCTTGAGGAACAGCATACGAAACTCCATATCACAATCTAACAGTTACCATTTACATAGAAAAGGTAATCATTTATGTAAGTAAAGAAAAAAAATAACAAAGGTCGTAAAATTGATCTCTATGGAACGCCCAATCCCACTGACCCAAAAGACTATCCCATTTACAGAAACTAGTTAATATATAAGAGAATAAGCCTCAGTATTCTTAAAAGCAGATAAGATCAAGATAACATAAGATAAGAGCATTATTTTGTGTGAATTCATTGATATCAGAGGCCTTATATGGTAAATATCACCGATTTATTATTTAATAGTTTGTTGAGTTAAAAGTTCAATAAAAATTTTGAATACAATAAAATTCACACATTTGTCGGCACCAAGTTATTTAATTAAACTGAAGCTTTGACACCATAATTTAATTCTGTCCTTCTAATAAAATAAATTGCAAACTATTTCCCGGACATATTCCTAATTGTAAATTAACTACCATTAGCAAGTCATGTAAATAAAATTGTAATATAACAATATAAATACTATGTATGTTATTACAAATCCATTGAATAAGGTATTTTAATCGCAGTAGACAAACATATTTTACATATATCATCTAATTTATTTATATATACAGTAACACAGTAACAGCCTGTTAATGTCCCACTGCTGGGCTAAGGCCTCCTCTCCTTTTGAGGAGAAGGTTTGGAGCTTATTCCACCACGCTGCTCCAATGCGGGTTGGTAGAATACACATGTGACAGAATTTCAATGAAATTAGACACATGCAGGTTTCCTCACGATGTTTTCCTTCACCGTTAAGCACGAGATGAATTATAAACACCAATTAAGCACATGAAAATTCAGTGGTGCTTGCCCCGGTTTGAACCCACGATCATCGGTTAAGATTCACGCGTTCTTACCACTAGGCCATCTCGGCTTATATATACTTATTTTAAAACATTAAAAATACTTATAATCTTATATATCGGTAATAACTAGCTATAGTATTACATTATGTTATAGTTATCAATCTATGGAGCAAGTGAACGAGTTTATTATATCCGTGTGTGAAGATGATTGCACGCGTATGCGTTTGTGTGTGTGTGTTAGCACACAACGGTCTGGGAGGCTGGTTAGATTGTGTGGCAATGTGATATATAATTATTTGAAAATTGTATTTTAAATAGGTACAACCCACTAACCGGATATTATAGTGCTAAACAGCAATACTTAGTATTGTTGCGTTTCAGTATTAAGGGTGAGTGAGCCAGTGTAACAACAGGCACAAGGGTCATGATAACTTCGTTCCCAAGGTTGTTGGTGAATTGGCGATTTAAGGAATGGTTAATATGTCTTACATCGCCAATGTCTATGGGCAGTGGCGACCACTCACAATAGGTACATTTGCCTATCCGCCTACCTATAACATAAAAAAAACTAATGATATTATATATAATTTTGAAATAAATATACCATAGATTAGCCTTTATTTTACTTGTGCGTTTTTCGAACGGGTATCAAGTAGGTACATAAATAAAAGTAAGAAAACTTGCTCCAACCTCCAGTGAGAGTAATTACGGCAGGAAGAGAAATGTTCTTTGACTCACACTTTGACAGACTTGAAAAAGAAATAATGTTTACGGAACGGATCCCTTGGGTCTTCCTGGTTATTTAATTGAAATTTACCGATACCTCTTTTCTTAGATGAAAAAAATTAATTAATTAAAAAAATATAAATAGGGGATATAAATCGTAAGTAAAAGTCAAACATCACAGATGACGTATGTGTACACGCAACAAAATATTCACACATATGTATGATCACATCTACAGCACAGTTACACAGTATAAATTGATAAACCACTTATGACTACCGCTTACTATAATTATGAGCAATGACTACACTTACTATATGGCTAGATTCAAACAGGACCACCACTACTGCTTTTCAAGTTCTTAATTTGTATTTATAATAATCATCTCATGTTCGGTAATGACGAAAAAATATCGTAAGGAAAGCTGCATACTATTTGGACGCGCAGGCTATTACTTAACTTTTACCTTTTTATATAAAAGCTATAGTGCGCTGATTTCTGCGATGTCATAATAGACTAGAACATTTACAATTTGATTTATCGCTGTGTATCTTTTACAGCATATTCTTTTGTCTCTTTCTACACAACTCTGAGATCATTGAATAGACTAGATGCTCAGTTAATTACATTAATTGACTTTGCAGTAGTCGACTATGAAGAAACGAAACGTCTCGAATGAAACGTCTCACTTTCTCTAATAAAGAAGAAAATAAATGAAATTCTTGAGAAATTACAAATAAGTATATTTGTGTTTAAAAAGTTCTGACATTTTTAATTGGTAGTGTATACCGCACGTAATAAATGGGCTACCTGTGTCAAAATCAACCCGTAATTTAACACGAGAAGACACTTCACACATTCACAGTATTCGAAGTTTTGTCGTAACACATTATTTAGAATTGCAACAATGCGTGAAACGAAACCATGTTTATCGCTCCAATATACAACTTTCAGCAATAAGTCAACAATTAAACAACTTGGAAAGCAAATTGTTGTTTTAACGGCGAATTCGTCCGACTTTTTATGTAAATAAATACGAAAAATATTCAAAGTCTGCCGTTTAAGTATCCGGTTGTTCGAAAAAATAGGGTGTAGGTATTTGTTGCTTTACAAACTCGTCTTCGACCATTCGTTTTATGATATTCAATTTTTGTTTTATATACTGGAAACATTGTTATAATAAAATATTATTATATATAAATCCCGAATCGTTAAACAGTTTTTGCATTTTTGCGTCAAAAACTTTCAGTAGAAACCAGGAGTATCTGTTCAGTCTGATACCTATATACTGGTGGTAGGGCTTTGTGCAAGCTCGTCTGGGTGGGTACCACCCACTCATCAGATATTCTACCGCAAAACAGCAATACTTGATATTGTTGTGTTCCGGTTTGAAGGGTGAGTGAGCCAGTGTAATTACAGGCACAAGAGACATAAAATCTTAGTTCCCAAGGTTGGTGGCGGATTGGCTATAAGCGATGGTTGACATTTCTTACAATGCCAATGTCTAAGGGCGTTTGGTGACCACTTACCATCAGGTGGCCCATATGCTCGTCCACCTTCCTATTGTATAAAAAAAAAAAAAACCTTGAGAAGCACGAGCAACTGTTTATTCTTCACTTCTTCCTACTCATGTCATGGTCGGGCTATGAGAACAAAGGAATTGAGTGCACTTGTGTGATATAAACTATAAAATATCTCTATCGTAAAATGTAAGTCTCCGTTGAGATATGGTACAACATCGTAAATTAAAATGATGCGTGTGTTGAAGCAGTGTGTTACTCATCATTCCCATAGTACCTTTCATTGTCATACGATGAAAAAAAGTAGATACCGTTACGGTCACACAATAATCTATACTAAAGAAATAGGTATATATATATGATATTTAAGCAGAATAAACCACAAAAAAAAATAACAAGATTAAGAAAGTATAATTATTTCATCCAATATCACTTCTCAAAAAATATCGTTGTTTCATTTCGTTATTGATATTTAAAATTCAAAAACAGAACTGTAATTCTATTGAATTGACGAATATATTTAATTACAATTCAGCAATGTTTAATCACATTTGAATTTATGGTATAGAAGTTTTAACGGTACAACAATCAAGTATTAAATTTTTTATAAAAAATATGGCCAATATTTTTTTTATTTATAAGACAAAAAATGTAAACCATAATGTATAATATAGTCTAACTTAACTTTGATACATTGCCTAACGTCACATACTTAGCAAATAAATTGTATCTACCCATATAAGAACAAAAAAAGCCGAGATCGCCCAGTGGTTAGAACACGTGAATCTTAACCGATGGTCGTGGGTTAAAACCCGGGCAAGCACCACTGAATTTTTATGTGCTTAATTTGTGTTTATAATTCGTCTTTTGCTCGACGGTGAAGGAAAACATCGTGAGGAAACCTGCATGTGTCTAATCTCATTGAAATTCTGCCACATGTGTATTCCACGAACCTGGATTGGAGCAGCGTGGTGGAATAAGCTCTAAACCTTCTCCTGTTTAAAAGGGAGAGGAGGCCTTAGCCCAGCAGTGGGGCATTCACAGGCTGTTACAGTATACAGTACAGCACATATAAGATCATTCCATACGATCATAAAAAATAACACTTAAATACCATTTTAATCGTATTAAAGTCAAAACAAATATCAAATTATACTGAAATATACATTAAACCAAGTATTACAACACTAGTTAAGCCACGGAACTTTGGGGTATTGTTTTGACGTTTGTAGTCATGACTGCGGGCGGCTTCAGCGCTGTGATTAATATGTCAGTCGACGCTCTTTGTAACTGTTTTACATAATACAAGCATTTCTTACATAAGTTCACAAACGTACCTACTTACCTATAATACCTTAAAGTGTTGAATTTATAAAGCCGAGATGGCCTAGTGGTTAGAACGCGTTAATCTTAACCGATGATCGTGGGTTCAAACCCTGGCAAGCACCACTGAATTTTCATGTGCTTTATTTGTGTTTATAATTCATCTCGTGATTGACGGTGAAGGAAAACATCGTGAGGAAACCTGTATGTACCTAATTGCATTGAAATTCTGCCACATGTGTATTCTACCAACCCGCATTGGAGCAGCGTGGTGGAATAAGCTCCTAACCTTCTCCTCAAAAAGGGAGATGGGGCCTTAGCCCAGCAGTGGGACATTAACAGGCTGTTACTGTTATTGTTACTGTTGAATTTATATCCTTAGTTTTTTTATACGTGAAATTCGAATAAAATAAACTATTTTTGTCAAAATAGTCTGAAATACATACAAATACAGTAATTAATAATAACCAAAATGTATGTATATAATATAATAACATTATATAATAAAGGACGTCAGGTGTGCTTTTAATTTTTTTAATTGGAAATCATAAAAAATAATCCTCGGGATTTTATAATTACAACGAATAACCGGGACGGATATTATATTGACTCTGCGGAGTCGGAATATCGGTGTTACAATTTTATTAATAGTGTAAAAGCAGCAGCGTATCTTTCTTTTTTCCTTTATTATTCTTGTAATTAAATAAGATATACCTTTAATTTCAATGAAGTGGATGAAGATATTATTTTAAGAGCATCAAACCAATAACTGCGGGTTCAAGCAGGGGCATTCATCTCATGCTTGATGATAAAGGTAAATAGACGTACGTATGAGTGATATGACGAGAGGTAAAAATCTGCCAAATGTCAACCAGTATTGGAACAGCATGGTGGAATAAGTATCAAATCTTCTGCTCAATAGAACTTAAATTAAAAAACGCTCTACTAAAATAATCTAAAAACGATATACATATATATTCTTAACCTATAAGTTTAACCTAAAAATATATTAATATAATACTTAAATCTAAAATATATAAGTCTATAACCTATTCCTTTACAGATCATAACCTATTGATATACAAAAAACAAATCAATAATAATTTTATTACTGTTATTGTAATTACAATTATTCATCATCATCATATTCAGCCCACATTAATCCACTGCTCGACATAGGCCTACCCACAGGCGCGCAAATTCTCCCGGTCCCGTTTTTCTAAAATTACTATTATTGCCTGATTTTTATTTCTTTAATTGTAATTAATTTTTGATCGTATTAATATTTTATAATTATTATTATTGTCTGATCATTCGTTAGCTATATTTTTTTTTATTGTTGTTTAAATTTTATTGTTTTTCTGTGCACTGTTCTATTTTGTATATTTAAGTGGAAACTTTGTTGGCTTATGTCCTGAAATTAATATGTATATTTAAAGAGTATCTGTCTTTCTTGTTGCCAGATTAAAAATATAACTATAATTCGTAATATAGCAATCATTCGTACCACATCTAATATTATATATTACAATCTGACTTAGTCTTACATACTATACTGTGTGTTCCGCTAAAAAAAAAAATACCATTCTAATAAACGCTGTACAATAGTGAGGAGTTTAGTATCACGCTTATTCAAAATGATACTGCAGCATCAGGTCAGGGCTAGTCAGGGCTACTATGTTATTGTAATATACATAAATAAATTAATAACCCATCACGTCTAAAGCCAAAATAAACATCTGTGGCTTGATTTAAAAAAAATACACGCAATTAAGGAGCTAACGCAAGCAAAGCGGCAAGTAAGAACTAGTAACTATTGCTTTCTGATTAACTCATTTCAATCGATACATACAAAACATTTTTGTTATATACAAGATGTTACGTTATTTTGAGAGCGCTATATTAAATTTAGTGTGACGTGATATTGCCTGCTATATAATATGTCAAGTTATGATAGGTTGGTTTGACTCGGTATGAATTATTAGTAACTAGTATTATATTACAAGAAAATGTCTCTTATATAACATTATTTTATGTTTATATTGATATAAAATATTGCTTGACATATCGACATTCTAATATATAATGTAAAAATGATATTAATCCATTGGCATCCATTGCTTCATGTAAGATAAATAAGACAAGAAATAAAAAAATTACAAGGAACATTTTATAGGCCAGAAATGCCATTGGATTAGCAAGTATAGTCTCGTTAGTCAAGTGGCTTATAAAGATACAGGTCTAGATTCAAGCCTCGGTTAGGGCCAATAAAATATTTTTGAATTTATGTGTCGAGAAACTCTCAATAGCAGTTTTAAGTATGGGAGACAGGATTGACACCTTTGTAATGGTTAAGAAACCGGTGAGTATTTCGGTATATGATTAGTTCATGTTTCATATCGACTAATAATTAAAGTTCAGATCAATACAAATTGGTTTAGTCCAGTTAATAAAAGTCCTACGTCACTAGGTTTACATACATATTAGTACATATTAATACTATTGTATGGCGAAAAAAATGCAAATTAACCTTTAAGAAAAGAATAAACTGTCCTTGAAAAGCTTGCAGTCACTTACTAGCAGAGCAAAAATGAGTAATTGAGCGATTTAACTAGAAGTCTGCTCTCAATTATTACACTCAATCTCAACGTCGCTCGTTTTACTCCTAAAATATTTTATCGCTAATGAAGTTTCTTAAAAAGTAAGTCTCTTGGAAGACTCGTGAGTCACCCCCTTAAAACCATTTTGCAAACCGACATGGTACAACTCACAAGCTATTGTCTGTATAACAAATATGCGAAGTAAATATGCAATTCGGTCAAATCTCTGATTCAAGATTTGAAACGGAGTTTTTATATTTGTGACTATTTCATATGAAACCTTTTATATTTTTTAATTTTTCAAACTGAAAATTCTTACGCAGAACGTAAAACCTTTCCGAAAAGATTCACAGCTATTAAATGCTACTAATAGGGTTGACCAAGTATAAGTATGTAAGGTACAAAAGAAAGAAGGGATACGTCGTTAAACGGTCCCATAGCTCAGTGCTGTCACAAAGAAAAAGCCGAGAAGATATAAAAGCTATAATGTCATGAAAAACGATCGTGAAATAAATTGAATTACTTCAAATAAAACAGTATCTTATTAATATTACAAGAGTAAGTATTTTTATAACAATTTTTTTTAAACCGTTGTGCGGAATGCATGCTTCTGAAATACATTGTACAAGAGATAATATGAGTAAGTATTGCTATTCTAATTACAATAAGAAGGGCGGGTTATCATCGTCCGTATATATAATATTTCTAGTATTTATTCTTATGTTAAATTTCTATTTTTATATCATTCGAAACATGTTTGTAAATGTTAGATTAGAAAAATAGGTACAAGGGTTTTTTGTTTAGGTGCGCGTGTAATCTTAATATTGTTAATTGTCTATAAGCAAGAAAAAATAACATTTAGCAGATTGATCAATCAGAATTGACTGTAACGGGAAGTTATAAAATGCTTTAAAATAAAAAAAATTAAACAGATTTTCGCCATCTATCTGGCAGTCAAAGAAAATGCCATCAGGATTCAAATTTCGAATCTAAAGTTAGTTGGTAAGTCTAGAAGAGCACGCTGTCGCCGATCGCTGCTGTTTTTTTGACGCAGCCGTCACTGTACGGTTCGTCCTTGATTTCAAAAATTTGGTTTGTTTGCTTTAACCAAAATATTTTAAAATGGAAAAATATAGTGTCGCTAATTATTACAGATTATTACACCCAGTAAATAATTTAAAAATTACTTTAAACTGTTTTTACCAAAATTATTTTCAAACATTAATTTACTGGTTTTGTTCAAGCTCGTCTGGGACCACCCACCCATTAGATATTCTGTATTTTTGTGTTCTGGTTTGAAGGGTGAGTGAGCCAGTGTAATTACAGGAACAAGGGACATAACTTAGTAAGTAAGCGATAGTTAACATTTCTTACAGTGACAGTGTCTATGGGCGTTGGTGACCACTTATCATCTGGTCCCTGGCCCATAAGCTCTTCCGCCTACCTATATTCCATAAAAAAGACATTAATCATTTTAACCCATCCAATATAAAATCCATATAAAAGTATATAGTTATATTAATAGCTCGTAAAAAAATAGTAACATTAAGACAGTTAAAAATTAAATCGTATCTTTTAATTTTTATTCATGTGCATGCACAAGATGAGAGCGTCCCATAAATAACAGTACGTTGATAATAATCAAATGTAAATGTTAATAGCCATGAAATAATTCATTTATGTACCTTTCACATCTGCTTAAATTAAATTGTTCATTAAAATTTCAACCTACACTTCCAACAAATATATAAAACATTTAAAAATAATAGTCTCTGAGCTTCATCATAATCTGGTAGGTGAGAAGCAATAGCAACAATAATAAAATAAAATCACGTCACCATCAAATAATTGTTACCATTAAGCCATCGTAACATCACAGTGCATAAAGAATATAAGATAGCGCCCACACCCGTGTCAACAGGACGAAGCGTTACGGGCGCAGAATAATCCGTCCGGGTACGTCGTAAAATGTCCGAAATCGTTTATTCATTGCCACATCAAAGACCCTTGTTAAAATTCTATTCGTTTCGCCGGTATATTATCATTCCATGCCATGTGGGGGCTTAGATATGTTATTAGTTATTATAATATCCCAAGAATACGTGGAAAACTGCTTTTTGTTATTATTTTACTAGAAAATATATTTCGACAGTGAAAAGTTAGTTAACATTTATCCAAAGTAATATTAGTTGTTAAATGGAATTTTTTAAAAGTTTTAAAGTTTCTTATATTCCAATAACACTGATAGAATTAATGTACGAAAAATACGATAATTTTTTTGTACAGAAAGAGTTAAAAGTTATACCCACTCTTAATAAATATTTTTTCATTATGATGCAGAAAGTTACTGCGGATGAAGTGTGACAGAGTCAGTACAAGGGAAACATCCAAGACATGTGGCAGTATCTAGTCAAAAGCAAGATTTACTATGTAGTAAAAATTAGTGACATTTACGTCATTAGGAAATTCAGTATCATTTAACTACACTACAACTCACAATCTACAATGTCTTTCTATTTAGACCAACTATAATATGTTAACACTCAGAGAGTAGTACTAACTTCTATTCTTCTATTTATTAAGAATAATAATAACCAATAATAATAATAATAATGTCCTCCACACCGATTTCAGCCACGACGGCAAATCTCAAGAAAGATTAGTTATCTGCACAGGACATATTATAGTACACAAGTGTGTGCGCAAACACAGGTGCACTGTATATTCCCGAACTCTCATAATCCGATATGATAGCAAAGAGTTTAAGCGCAGGACCAACGGCTTTAGGTGTTTCCGAGGCACAGGAGTGTACACATTTACAACTTCCATATTCTGTCTGCTGCTGAGATGTTTCGATAGAAAAACTCAATAACTTTTGAATGGCCTGACTTGGGATTTGAACCCAGGACCTGGGGTCTGTGGTGTATTTAGCTATTAGACCAACGAGACAGGCGGAAAAAAATTGTTGTCACCTATATAAAAATTAAATGGTGTATAAACATTTTAAATTAGTTAAAAAAGTTTCCGGTTATAAAAAAAAAATCATAAAAAAATTGTACTCGTTTTTAGTTCTATACGCAGATAAACTAAAATCTTTTACGATAATGACGCATACATATCAGCCTCGTGTGAACATATGACACAAACTTTTACTTTAAATATTTATTTAGGATAATGTAGAGTAAATATATTAACTTCTCCGGGTGTTAGAATGGGTATAAAGTATAATAAAAGCAAAGGTTATTCAAAATATTATATCAAAAGTTACTTCGAACCTTAAAACATCACATGCGCTACTGACAGATACACCATTATATTTTATATTTCCATCAGTCGGCTACATAATAAAATAGGCACCAGTCTTAAATTTTTTTCACACTTGACGTCTGACAACCAACCAACCTAGATGACATACATCACGTTGTGTGGTGTTGCTATTCTAATAAGTGACGTCGTATGCCCGCTTAAATTTATTATCTCTGACAAGGCCATTCTGATCCTCAACTCGCTCTCGCGTTGCTTCTCGACGTTACGTCCAGCCTAAATGGTACAACGCATGGCACGCACGCAAGCAATGCGTTTACAGACAGCTTTCAACCTCTCACAAAGCAAAGCGTACAAACTTTCAACACGTTACAGCTCTAGCATATAGCAGTGTTCGAGCTTTCAGCATTGATCACAAGCAGCACTTGGAACACATTGCTTTTCTAGCATATAGCAAAGCGTTAAAGCTTCCAGCATCAACCTTGGGTCAAGACAGATTTGAGCCCAACATCACTGCAAAGCGTTGTAGCTTTCAGCAGATCATAAAGCGGTAAGGCTTTCAATACATTTTTCAACAAAGCGTGGCAGCTTTCATCAAACCACAAGGACAAAGCGGTAAGGATTTCAATCCATCTTTCAACAAAGCGTAGCAGCTTTCATCAAACCATCAGGACAAAGCGATAATTTTTTTTTATATGCCTTGGGATGGCAAATGACTCTACTCCACCTGATGGTAAGTGGTAGTAGAGTCCAAACGCGACGATAATACTTTCAATCCATCCTTTAACAAAGCGTAACAGCTTTCAGTTTAAATAAAATATTTAATCAACCAATAACGAACATAAGTCTTTTTATTAACACAAGATTACGTTCTACAAAACAACAGAATTCTCGTTCCAATTCAAAAAAATAGTGTTTCAGTTCTAGACAGTGATTCAATTCAAATTATTCATCAGCACACCAAACCTATACATATAATAAATCTGCAACTGATCGCCGCTTGTACATGGAAGACATATGAGTAAATGAACGATAGAACCCAAAACAGCGATTGCTAGAATTTTTGTTTGTTTGTCCGAGTGTCTGTTTATATGTTTGCCTGTGCGTTTGTCAAGATCATGTTGATCAAGATTAATGTGCGATCTTAGAAACGACTTAACGGATCTGTGTGCGGTTTTCACTAATGTATTTTGGCTAACTTCACTTTGTTTTATTTCAAGCGATTTATAAATAATAAAGTTATGTCAATTTAAAGTCACTTCGAACATTTGTTCAATGCAGTTGCTATAAAATAACTCCAAACTCCTTCTAATGCAAATTGAACTTAGATCTATATGATCAATCATATTAAATAAAGTTCAGCTTATTCTGATATATATTGGTTAACTCGCACATGCAAAGATGTAATAATAATAATAATTTATTTAAACACACAAACATAAAACATAAGTTGACATATGGATTATAGACTGTAAAGTTTATGTACTAAGGCATAACATTAAAATTTTGCTTTTGTTATAGGAGTATCTTATTAGGTTAACTATAACCTTTTGTTATTATCATCATTATCAAGCCTTCGTCGTCCACTGTTAGACATAGGCCTATCCACACCATTGAGCTCGATTTTTAGCTCTCAGACTCCATCCGCTGCCAGCCACTTTGCGATTATTGTCACTCCACCCAGCAGATGGGCGTCCCACGCCACGTTTGCTAAGGCATGGTCTCCACTACAGAACACGTCTACTATTGTCAATTTTGCGACATATGCGTCCAGCCCACTGCCACTTCAGCTTATAAATCCTTTAGGCCAGGTCAACAACCTCAGCTCTCTGTAGGACCATCACATTTGGGATTCGATATTTCAGAGAAACTTCGAGCATAGCCCTCTCCATAGCTCGCTGTCAGCTGTCAGTGTCTACGTCTCGGTACAGTAAGTCATAACCGGTAAAACGCACTCGTTGAAGACTTTAGTCTTGGAGCATTTCGGTATTTGTGACGAAAAGACTTGACCAAGTTTAATATACGCTGCCCAGCCCAACTGTATTTTTGTACTTTCTCAAAGTTTTTTCGACCCAACTGCAAAGTTTGCCCAAGGTATACATACTCCTGAACAACTTCGATAGGAACTCAGGAACATTATCTTGGTTTTGTCCAAGTTCATCACAGCGCAGCGTCTTGAACGAATCCTCTAATGCATTAGTAAACAATTTCGGGGAAATGCAATCCCCTTGTCTCACTCCTCGATGCATGGAGATAGGGTCAGACTGCTGATTTTGTACTTTGACGGTCATAACAGCAGCGTCATGCAGCAACGTCAGCACTTGGATATATCGCCAATCAATTTGGCACCATTGTAAGGACTCCAGAACAGTACTCCTTTTGTATGGTAATCAAATTTGTTCTAAAATAATGCATTATTTGCAAAGTCCTTTATATAAAAAATAATTCTCATGTTTTCATAATATATGATTAATATCGAGATAAGACCATAGAACGTTTTTAGCACTATTTATAGTTTTGACATATTATTACAACGGGTAGTTGAGTAAGTTATTTGAAAATACTTATACATACATACGTGTTTATTTTCCGTTTGTAAATAAGTTTGTAAGTTAAAATTAAGGCTAGGTAGGTACCTCATTTCGTTGCCGTATATATATATATATATAATCAATAAATTTGTTCCGTAATTAAATAAAACTAATCCATTATGGATCCTACCTTTCTGATCGTTCGGCTGTACCTGACCTTGACTGATAATGCAACCTAAGAGTTCCATATTGGTTGCTAAAAAGGCACTTCTTTAAATTAATAGAGAAACCCGCATCTTTCGAAGTCTGGAGCGACTTGTTCAGACAATTACAAATGCGAGAAAAACACATCATCACTATTGGCTTTAAATTTTATCACGATCTACCTCCTCACTTCAATCGAAATTGGAATTGGAAAATTGGTTGAATCTCACCGTAGTATTGATAGATCGTATCGCATCAACGATACAATCGGTCGCACCAGCACCGTTTTTCTTGGCAGCACTCACAAAACACCTCCACAACTCCACCATAGTCACAATCATTACCCACGGTCGCGGCAGCGTCCCTCGTGGAGGTAAACGATTTATTCTTCAAACGACGTTAATCGATTTCTGGAACGTGAGTCACGGTCACGCGAGTATTCATTTCTTTTACTTTTTCTACGCTCATGGCTGTTATTATGCATGTTTCTTAGCTATTATTGCGCAAGATCAGGGTTAATTAATAATCCAAAAAGCAGGGTAGATGAATAAAGAATTTATCGCAATGTAGGTAAACTTCACAAGCTAAACTTGTGAAGCTACTAAGAAACTTATAAAGTACGACACACAGTAAGACACCAGACCAGATCTTTTTATCGTATAATGCATTATCACATATTATCTGCACTCACTAAATTATAATACTTTCATAGGGCAGTAAAATAAATCATAACTGCTTTGATTTAATTTCCATATCCAACAGCAGGAAGCTAAGCGTATCAGAACACATGAGACTCATATCCCACTTCTGATGTCGCGGATTCAAATGGATTGCCGTGTAAATGATCGTTATTGTCGTCCAATATGTTGATTTTATTAAATCAGTCAGTGCGCACGTCCGGCGCTGGCGCTGTCCTGAGAGCAAGAAACCAAAGGGGTCGCTCGACAAATGATCACACACACTACTGACAGATACACCATTATATTTTATATTTCCATCAGTCGGCTACATAATAAAATAGGCACCCGTCTTATATTTTTTTCACACTTGACGTCTGACAACCGACCAACCTATATGATACTCGTCATATATATACATCACGTTGGGTGGTGTTGCGATTCTAATTAAGTGACGTCATATATCGTATATCCGCTTAAATTTATTATCTATGACACATGTATATATATACATGATTACTGTACTATAAGATTAAATTAATCTTATGAATAATGTTTGAACATTTAAACCAAAAAGAAGTATTCATTTTATTAAGAAATTTATATTAGAATAGACAAAACTCAAAGCAATACATTACAAGATTTAATCAAACGAATCGCCTTTTAAGTCACACTAATAATTCTTTATCACAAATCGCGGTATAAAACCGAAGAGCTTTAGTAACGCGAGTATTTAACTTAGTACAACTTAAACAAGCCAGCCGCAAAGCATGTGTTTGATTAAGTAGAGCTTGTGTAAATTCTTCTCAATTTACACTCAAAAGTCTGTTTATTGAGCCTTAAAATAGTTCCACGTTACACGTTAAACAGGCGCTTCACCGCGACTGATACAATATTAAAATTCCTGATCAACACTGTTTTTTTAACAACCAAACATCAAGATTAACTAAAAAAATAAAGATTTTTATATTGTAGTTTTGGTATCACACATGTTTTTTATATCGATCTTCATAAGGTTCAATACATAAAAGATCTGTTGTTATATTCACATGGAACACGGTGGGGATAAAATTCGATTTAACAGTGTCATCCCTTTTCATAGACGTCCAAAGTCAATGACTAGTATAATAGGTACAAATATATATATATATATATATTCAAAAAGGTATTCTTCGCCTATACATAACATACATAGCAAAACTTATTGATGTTGTGTTCCTGTTAGAAGGGTGAGTGAGCCGGTGTAACCATATGCACAACTGTCATAACATCTAAGTTTCCAAGTTTGATGGCGCTTTGGCGATATAATAGAATACACAATAAGTGTGTGGTATCTACCATAATAAGAAATATATTGTTAAGTAGTTACTTAAGAATGCATCCGTAATCCGTAACAGCCTGTGAATGTCCCACTGCTGGGCTAAAGGCCTCCTCTCCTCTTTTTGAGGAGAAGGTTTGGAGCTTATTCCATCACGCTGCTCCCATGCGGGTTGGTAGAATTCACATGTGGCAGAATTTCAGTGAAATTAGACACATGCAGGTTTCCTCACGATGTTTTCCTTCACCGTAAAGCACGAGATGAATTATAATCACAAATTAAGCACATGAAAAAAATGCATTGCGAATGCATGCATTTTTACAATGATTTCATAATAATCCTTAATAGAATTATTATAGAAAACCAAAATAGAAAAATTATATATATTGGAAAAGAACTCACGTAATAAATATAAAAACCCCGTCTAACCTGTTACGCACTACCATTAATCAAATTCTGCAATCGCGAGCATTTATCTTTATTACGCCTGTTCGTAAACAAAACCTAATAAGATCCAAACTAAAATCTTATTAGATGGATTCAAATTTAAAATATGTCAAGAAAATCCACGTTGATTTATTAAGGGAGAGTAATATTTTGTTATCTATAATTTAACGGGGGAACGCTTTTGGTTTTGTTTCAGAAATACGTAGTTGTCAATTATATAATGTATATAAGTGTTATTTATTATTGTGTCTTCATAAAAAGGGGCCATGATGGCCTAGTGATTAGAAGAAGTAAATTTCAAAATTCATAAAAGATGACTGAGTTCAAACCCGGGAAAATACCACTGAAATTTTATGCGCTTAATTTGTACTTATATGAATTATATCTAATGTTCGGCGGTAAAGGAAAACGTCATGAGGCAAGTGGCGGATTAAAATCTGCCACGTGTATCTACGTAGCGCACCGTAGTGAAATAAGTTCCGAACATTCACCTCAAAAAGGCGAGAAGGCCTTAGCACAACATTGGTACATTTCCACTGCGTCAAATAAAACATTGTTGTCCTTTCCTTTTTTGTATCTTATCAATAATTTAGATTTTACGTAATTTAATTTGCCTGAATGTTTATATTGACGGGCAGCATTAATACTTGTATTTGGGTAATATTAAAAAATATATATTTACATAAAAACACTTTCGAATCGTAATTTTACAAAAGCGGCCTATGAATTCTACTGTGATACTGGCAAAAAATCACACTGTTCTATTTACCAACTGCTGTATATGATTGGTACAGAACTCACTCTATTTATTTATTTTTGCTAATATAAACATAAAGGCCGGAGCACACCTGAAAGTCCTTCAAAATTAATTACATCCACCAGGTAAGCCATTCGATCGGTTTGCCTCCTCTTTAAAAAGAGAACTAGTATTTGTTACTTGAAGAAATAAATGATTATGAAACTAATAATATAAATGCGAGAGTAACTTTGTCTTTGTTACCTTATCGCATTAGTAGTAATAAACCTCTGTACCGATTGTTATGAAGATTGACATAGACGTTTGATGAAAGCTGACATAAAAAAAAAAATTACGAGGCTTACGTGAAAATAGGGAATCAACGAAATAAATGAATTAAGATTATAGATGAAGTTAGAGGAAACAGCTACTTGTAATCATTTAATAAGTAATCATAAACCAGTATGTCTAATTTTCGAAATTTGACTATAATCATTATGGAAAATCTGAGGTAAAAATGTAGGTATTTGCATGTTTCTTTTATTACTCTTATTTTTACAACGACATCAAAGCGCTAAAGTTATAATTAAAAAATTACGCATGGAAAAATGTATGGGAACTCGTCAACAGCTACCAAATAAAAAGAAATTGGATCACAAGCAGACGAAAAAAAGTAAAGTTTTGTATATTTATATAAAGACACATTTAACTCAACGCCAGCATACGTGACAAAAACAAACAACAGTCAAAAATAAACGAACATAAAAATAAGATGATAATTATGTAAATATATGTTTCTAGCAGGTGACGATACAACTTTGCAGGGAAAACCTGTCAAAAGGCTATAAAAAAAAATCCCTGCCAATTCTTAACAGCACCATCATCTTTCCGCTGTATTTTTGCTGCAAGCAAAATGGCATGGACTCCTAGTTATCAGAGATGTTAAACGAAGTATGACTGGAAGGTTTCTATGACAACGATGAGGATTGTTTTATTAAACTCTACAGATTCGTGACACATCACGTTTGATCTCCTTCTCCGCTAGAAATAATTATTATTGTGTACATCATATATTAAAATCTTTGATTCTTCCAGTTTCATAACTCTTGGTATTCCACGTCATTTAAATTTTATCGGAAGCCCTTTTCTCTTTTTTTCTTTTTTTTTTGTGAAACGATTTGTGAAACATAAAAATTCTTTACAACAATAAACTAACAAAATATACACAAAAAAATAACAAATGCTTCAGTAAAAAGCAGATAACACAAGAAAAACTAAATAAAAAGTGATTAAAAAATAAAACTCAAATAAAATTGTTAAAATGAGCAAAATAAAATAACGTTTAATTATATTTAATGATCGTAGCTTTAATGAGCAACTTAACCGAATATTAATTATACCTCATTCGCAAATGATTTTAATGACACAAAGTTGTAATGATTGGCGAGCACGAAACATTTAACTATAAATCAGGATTTGGCTTAAATTTCGTTGAATTCGACGATCAATCAGCTGGTATTGTGCGGTCGATCGACCGTGATGAAGGGTTGAAAATTACCAAATAATTCGCTACCGGTATATTTTATTTTGCGAGAAATTAACATGAGCATTCACGGGTTGAGGTGAAAAGTGACGTGTCAACTTATCACGAGCTCGCCACATTTTATATCATGATATTAGCTCATGTGGTGAACGGTTCAAAAAACATTTTATATGATTTTTATTGACTGAACATACAATAAACGCTAATATGAAAGACTTATTACTTAATTAAGAATGTTATAAAATTCAAACGGTTATTTCAATACTAAAGAATTTGATTCACTTATTTAGATATACCATACGATATTTTATCTATAGTTTTTAGTACAGCGGTAAATTTAAATGGATATATAACCAAACAAATTATACCTGTTCCAAGCAAAAGTCTAGTTATTTTTTGCAAAAGCGCTTTCATTAGGTTTGTAAACCTTCGCAAATTTTTTGCAATAATGTGATCTTGGTAAAAAATAGATCTCATAATCGGTACTTATTAAAAAACCACCCCGAGACTCATGACAATCAATAACTCATAATATAAAAAAATCTGTTTTCAGAATTTTTTTTATATCTCCAGACATATTTATTTATTTATTAACAACAAAATATTAATGTTTATTTTTATTCTTGACACCCATAAGCCTTGTCAGCTTATTTGGGTGCTGCTTAAGCTGACAAACATAAACTGTAGACAGACTAACATATATAATTAAAACACACACACATCAAACATAACAAAAAAACAAACCAAAAATATTTTAATATTGTACGTATTATGAGCGTACAGCCATACTTACAATATTTAATATTATTATTATTAATAATTAATTAATTTATGTTGATATTCTTTTATTATGAATATCACTCAAATTAGGTTTTTATAAAACAGATGTGCTTGTTAATTAATTTGATTATAATTTACATGCGTGTTTCTAATTTGTCTTAAAAGCAATAACAAGCACGGTTATTACATTTAACGACTTTCACTTTACTTTCTGATATCGAATAAACGAATAATAAACAGTTTCCGAACTGATAAAAATAATTTGATTAAACAATATCATAACTATATTAAGTCCTGGCAAAGTCATAATGGAAATACACAAATTCGATTCTTGCTCGTAAAATCTTGTGACTTATAGCTGAATGTAAGCAAATCAAACGTAAACAAACCTTTCATTGGATTTTAGACTTTATGAGCTATATACGAAGGAGTATGGCTGGTACGTAAACATGGATATACATAGGAAATAGGAAGCTAAAATATGTGATGGTAAGTCGCTAGCAGGAGTATTTATGTCGCTTTGTTGAATTCATTTTGATCCTGTTATGTTGAAAGGTGTGATTTTACGGTGCTATTATATACAAATATGTGCAAAATTTCCTTGACGCGAAACAATTACTTGACGTATCTGTAAAGTAAAATATTACGAAGATACGGAGATTTATAATACGTAAAATACTGGTATTATGTATACACAATTTGAATGGCATGAAGTTTATAACGAAGTATACTAGTATAAAGGTGTACTAGTTTCACAGAGACCTTCTGCATAGGAAACAATCTTATATTACAAAGTTAGTGGTGGTTTATTTAAACTAACATATTGTTGACAATATTATTTAATGTTATGAGGTAAGGCAACTATTTGCTATCAAAAAGCAAAATTATTATCTTAAAAACGTAAAACAAATTGTTTAATATTAGCAAAAAAACATTTAAATACCTGGTTGCCGGGAATTATTTAGACGAGTATATACCTTCACATATATCACATATATTAATGATCATGATATTCGTTTCGGAACAAAGAGATGTAACACATCGCAACCTCAATACATGTACCTATTTGAAGAAAGGCCTTTTAAATTATTATTTATTAACGTTCCCCTGTTTTACGTACGCTTGTACAAAGGTACATATATAATATAATAAATGTATGTATAAAATTTGTATTGTTCTCACTAGAGCATCAATTGCTCGTTTTCATTTTATTTAAATATCAATACTTTCACTCGCATTACTTAGAAGGTCTCTTTAATTTTATTAGCAATAGCTGGAGGGAATCTTTGCATTTGTATAATAATAAAACAATAGTCTCAACGTACATCTACACGAGTTCACTACTAATATAAGATGTCTAATTAACAAGGTTTTTTATTATATTTTATGTAGGCAGACTGGCAAGTGGGCCATCTCATATAAAATGGTGACTACTGCCCATAGACATTCGCAATATTAACCATCAATTACGTCAGTACTGCGTTTTCAACCTTGGTAACTAAGATGATATGTCCCTCGTGCCCTTACTCACCCTTCAAACGAGACACAACAATAATAAGCATTGCTAATAAGCGGTAGAATATATGATGAGCGGGTGGGTGGTACCTACGCAGACGGGCTTGCACAAAGCCCTACCACTAAGTAAAAGTAAAAGGTAGTTTTCGAGGGACTGTGTTATATAATGGATATTGGAAGTTATTTAATATAATAAAACTCATGGTTAAAGCTATTGAACCGTGACAAAATTGATATTTCAAGGCCATTTACTCATCCCTGAGTTATATGATATAAAACTGTGAATCTATAAAGTAAGCTATTAACTAAGTTACCTATTGAGCACATACTATGAGTAATGATTATGCTTTTATACCCTCCCCCAATTCATCATTATGATACTAAAAAGAGAAATAACTTAAAATGAGATGAATGTGACATAACATTACACATTACGTAATACAAGAATATATATGATATAAAAGGTGGAGTTAGTATAGATTGATTTTCATATAAAAGATACAAATTTAATCGTATAATAAATGACTACATATTTTTATGACAAAAAGACTAACTACAGAGCTTTTAATTTATTAACATGACATGCTTATAAAAGCCTATTTTAAAGTTTTAAATTTTATAATTTGAGATATATTTTTAAATATATACCTTTGTGTACTCATAGTATTATAAATTATCGACTATTTATATATGTACCAAAATCTATTTTATTCAAAACTCAATTTTAAAAACAAGTAAAGTTCCAACGTAATATATATTCTAATCCAGCGTGGGTCGAACCCAAAAATACGATATTCACACGATATTAGGCCGATATCTAATTTTACAATATGAATGGGTCCGGTCGGATCCATAATGAAAAACCCGATTCAATATGGCCGACGAATAATTATATCGGTCATATTGTTACATATTATTGCTCATAATGCGAACGTGGACTTAGCAATTTTTCTTTATATTAAATTATTCGTTAATATTATTTTGCATAATCAAAGCATTTGGAAGAATTTTTCTTGTGTTACGATTCGTTACATTACAAAAGTTACAAAATTACAAATTATTTTATATTTCTGAAAAGAATTGCAATTATTTTTACATTTATAAAATGAAACTACTCAGACATTGCTTGACAGAAAGTCGATAATTGTATAAAGAGCCGGTTGGCTACTTAGACTATCGTATGAACTTGGCTTAACGGAAAAGTAAAAAAATACTTTTTATAAAATCATTACAGCAATGCAATTGAATCAATAAATTGACAGTTCTACATTTTAGTAAGATGTCTTTCTTGCCTTAGACTGAAATGACAGTATAATTCTTTTTAGTTAATTTTATTAAAAGTAAGTTATCACCACTGCCCATAGAAAATGGCACTTTAAAAAATGTAAATGCGTCACTATCATTGGAAACTTAAATGATTTTCCAAGGCCTGTAGTTACTCTGGCTCACTCAACCGTCAAACCAGAACACAACAATACTAAAGTATTGCTTTTTGGCCGTAGAATATGTAATAAGTGGGTGTTAGGTAATGTACTCTTTACTTGGTCACCACCAAGTACCACACCCAACAATTATTGGTGGGTATGGTACTTGGTATTGTGTACTAGTTTATTTAATTACACTAACTCACCCTGCACACCATTACCATATATTATAGTCAAACTCTTTCCGAAAAACGTTGTATAGCGATTGTTTTAATACACAATTTTTCGTATTGATGTAATTAATAAGTTATTGATGGTAGAAATAGAGAGATCATTATTTAAATGTTTACACATATTGCATTTATTTTTGAATAATGTCTTGTATGTTCAAAAATTCATTGGAATAAAATATATTGGAAATTCTACAATAGACGATGGAAATAGATATTTCAGTCAAAATACAGTCGTGAATATACTCAGTACAAGTTATTTTTGTATATATAGGTACTGAGGTTTTGGGTTCAAACCCAAGTCGGGCCTATAAAAAGTTATAGGGATCGAAAAAATTTAGTAGCAGCCCGGAAACTGGAAGTTGAAGTGTAGGTATTCTCGTGTCTCGGAAAGCACTTAAAGCCATTGGTCCTCCGCCTGAACTTTAAGGTCGTGTCGGATTGCCGTCCAATTTGATTATGAGACAAAGGGAACAGACAGTGTACTCTGATGGTCACTTTTCGCCCAAATGGCCTAGACAGTGTCACCGGGCTTCTCTTAAAATACTAAAGCTGGTTGTTAAAAGTCCACTTAAATACTCAGAATAAGCGCATCCTGAGGGGCCTCCTAGCACCAAGCCTAGGCCGAACCTTGGCTTTTGATGACGTCGACGTCGGTAGGGAGGAACTTTTTTTTGTTTTCTCTGGAAAAACGCATAGGGTGTATGTGGGACCTTCTAGTACCTGGAACCGGAATTCGGTACACCGGAATAACATTAAAAAACCAGAGGTACCCTCACCATCTCTACGGGGGGCATCCCGGGATTGCTTGAGCATACTACCGTGACGCCCCGACGGTTGGGCGCCTAAGCCATATAAGCGGGCATCGCCATCCAGCAACTCTCGTAGTGAGCATGGCATTGATCTTGCTCGACAGGGAGAGATCTCTACTGACTGACATCGCCAGGGAATGCCTCTGGGGCCAGAGTAGCAATGTATGGTTTTGTATTTTCACCATACAGAATTTTTATCAAAATAATTTGACTTAAATAAAAAAGTGCCATATCATTTTTATTTGACATATTTTTACAGCTATATCTAAAATTTAACCTAAAACAAGCTGCAAACCAAAAAGGTATTAATAAGGTTCAGCATCTGTCTTATTTTTGCATTTTCCGAATTCGAACTACTTGTTCTCCAATTTAAAAAAAAAACAAAATTAAACAAATCCCTCAGATTCGCTAACTGAACAAAATATTAAATCGTTTTAAGAGCTCACTGTTATCGCAATTTTAAACTTTACAAATCGAAAACAATGTTATAGGCCAGGAACCGGAGGTAAAACATCAAGAATTTTGTACTAAATATGTATCTTTTAGTTGTAAAAATAATTTCTAAGGTAATAGAAGTTTGCGTTTGACCCTTGCAGAGATAAACGCACGCGTTTTTCTAAAGTACATTATTTATATGGAAATTTACATATTATTTTTTGTGTTTAAAAACTATCAACCTTTATAATTTTACATTAGGCAGTAACTCCGGTGATTTTTAAAAAATATATTAGTTACATCATAAATTTCACGTCCTGTTTTCCTAGCTTGCCCTTAGCCTAAAAACTTGTATATAGGAAATTCAGCTTTGCCTGTTTATTATTTCGCTTTATCCGCTTGCTATTTATAGCGCACGTTTTGTATGAATTTATTTGAATCGCATTTGAGAGATGATGGTTTAGTATATTCGAGTTTATTCAGAAGCAGAACTAGTTGAGAAAGTATCATTAGTTTTGTAATAGATACCAGAAATATATTGTAGGATCGTGTTGTACAAATAATAATTTTTCATTTATAATGAATTTTATTTTAGCTCACATTCATTTATTAAAGAGACAAACAATCAAGATAAATTATCAATATATTATTTTTATACCGACGACACAAAAAATGGGCACAAAATGGGCCTCAGAATGGAGATGATTCGATTATAGTAAAACTGATCAAATACCATCCAGACCGACAAAGGGTCCGTTCACACAGACCGGCTCGGAGAGGAGAGCAGATTTTTATCACGTTGGAAACAGTGTTTTGAGTGATTGTAGTAAAGTTTATTTTTGCATTTGCACCTTTTTTGTCATTAAAAATGCCTGAACGCGCTTCGTGTGAAGTAATAAAAGGAGCCGACCGGCTCCGCTTGCGTGCTCTTTCTCGCTCGCACCCGCTTTCAGATCTCTTCCAGCCGGTCGATGTGAAATAGTTGGCGGCTCCGCTCCGGCCAATTCCAAGCGTATACGACCCGGTCTGTGTGAAAAGAAAAAAGCAGGCCGATGCTCTCCGAGCCGGTCTGTGTGAACGGACCCTAAGGAAAGAAGACAATTAACACCCCAATTGCGTCAACTGACACACATTCCTGGTCAATGGAGCAGACATCTGTACTCTACGACTTCAAATGCAAACCAATATTTATATTGCAAATGAATACGAAATCTCAAACATTTTTTTTAATCTGAAACGTAGTTTATGATGCTGGCTGGTAATAACATTAAAATAAATTCGAGATAATATAAACTATATACACATTGTACTATTGGCTGTCTTTGTTATTTAAGGAAAGATAAATTATATAAGAACAAACTATTGTATTATACCCGATTCACTTGGAAATATATACCTTAGAAACATCATAAATAAGAATTAAAATTCCGTGATAATGAAGATATTCAAATCTTTACTATTATCAAGTTACGTAATACGTTACGGATGTGTGTGTTTTTATCCCTAAACATATCAAATATACGAGATGTTCACGCACGAGAATTCGTTCGCACAGACTTTGGATACTACGACTTTTTTTTCTTGACGTGTCCTTTAATTTGAAAGTTCTTTTGATTCTATTTGCAGCATTGCGATTTTCGTTACATCCTTACGGGATAAATTAAAATAACAAACAACCTTATACTCGGGCTTACGGACTTATTTTATGTCGGGCAAAGAACAAGTAAACACTTACATTTAAACCTCCTTGCTATTTAGTTAAGCACATAACTCACATCGATCATTTGTTAAATGTCCATAAACAATATAAGATGATATGCTATTATGATGTATATTATTTAAGTTTAATAACTACTATAGCCAAACTTATATCTGACATTTCAAAATCGTATTCTTCGGAGTATTTGTAATACAAAAGGAAGCGTTACAATGCATAGGCATACAAGGTTAAACGACATTTTTTTAATAAAATACCTGATAAGTGTGTGGTGAGCTTTATTTTTAAGCAAGCATTTTCGGGAACATACAATTCGCATTTTCTTTGCTCTTGCAAGTTCGTCTAGGTAGGTATTCGTTTATGATTTTTGAACGTATACGACGTTGGATATGGATCTGTTGTTTTATGTCTACATCGTAAGATTGATTTTATTTCCAGAGATAAAAATAAATATGTGTATAATAATAACTATAGAATCCAATAATCATTATAATAATAATCATATGAAACCGATATAAGTTATTTTTGAAACGCTCTGTCCTACATAACTTAAAACCGAAAGTACAACTTTTAAGTAACTATTAACTATTAAGTAATAGTAACTACAGTATATAAATAATAAATAGTTGAATTTATTTTGCCCAACATTTTGACAGAGTTCCATTTGTCATGGTCACGTTGACCAGCCAATTGTTCAGGTATCTTCGAGATCATGTTAAACCCCGAATAAAATGAGATGGATAAAATACATTGCAAAAGTTTAAGGTGTTGTTAACTTTCATGTTATTTCAAATATATATAGTTGAAAGTATTAAAATAAGCATACGAAGTAACTATTTACAATCTAGCAACTCAATAGGTTGCAAATCGATCTCTCGATAAAACTTCAAGAAATAGAAAATATTATCATATAAAAACAAATGCAGCAAATTTACACGCACATTAACACCTAAAAATATAATAACATGAACCATTAACATTGTAGTGGTCATTTTAGAAATGCTTTACAATGACCGAGATGCCTACACCATATCTATCTATAAAATAGATACAAATTACATAATTTAATATACACTAATATAAAAATAAAGTCCAACGCCATGAAAAAAAAATCCTGAATAATCATTAGGCCGGTCCTGTACTTCATTACGAATAAATGTCTAAATCAAAATGACCCATGCCTGTTATTTGAAGCTGTGAGTATTCTTATAATTAATTTTGACCTATTAATAAATACAAATCTTATATCTTATTACTCAATAAAAGATTATATAGATGATAAAAAAGTGTAGTTAAAAGTTATTGATATGAAGAATAAAAAATAAATGTAATTGTATTTAATTAATATATCTTTGTAAATTGGTGGAAAAAAGCAACTGCCGAGTTGCGTGCGTTCTTCTCGGTAATATCTACATATCCAACCGAAAACCGAATTCAATACCGTAACATTTATTATTCTAAAGTGCCTATATGAGTGATTTTTGCAAGTCACTCAGGACATTTTGTTTTACTTAGCTTTTTAAAGAAAAAGTTTCTATTGTTTATTTCATAATATGTCTTCATTATTTGTGATTTAACTGTTGTTCACTTATCTATCCTAGTGACATAAGCACAAAGACATTTAGAATTAATTTACATTTATTTGACAATGTTTAATGTTAATTTTACTTTTACAAAGCAAAATTACTCGTTAATGAGCATTCCCGTCACTTAAATTAAACTTTAAAATGGATGAAGTGCTGGTAACGCAGATATCGAAACGGTTTAATTGTTAAATGGGTAATAGTACATTTTTAATGAAGAGATATCGACGTGATGCTGAAAATAAATTGCCTTTAAAATTTGTTGTTCCTCATTATAATAATAAAACAATGGCTGCCTATGTCGGGTTATACTCGTATTTTATATTGAATCGAATTTATTTATCGGATATTTTAAATTGCCTCGAGTAAAGGTATTTGTTATTGGAAGTTTAACAAAGCATTTAAGCAGAACATTTTGACTAATATTAACACACACATATATATATTAAGATACATATTAAAGGAAAAATTCAAATCGCTTAATGTGATTGACCAAAGGAACAATGATTTTTAAAGAATTTCACGTCACAATTAACTATTTTGAAGCAGGCAGTTTAACAAGCTCTTGCTATTATTATTATATATTTGAATTATGAAACAAATAAGTTTTTACACGTTATAAGCATTTACAATATATACTTTATTAGGAAACATATATTTATTAATATATTGACCTGACCACAATGAATTTATGACGAAAGATGCTGTCATAACGTCAAGCAAAATAAATCAGTATGAACGCGATAAAACCCGACTAATATAAATAAAATATATATATATATATATATATTTAATATATATAAAATATATATTATAAGATATATATATTTAGTTTAAAAAAATATTACCTTAAAAAATAGAAATTGAATTAAAAAGTAAAAAATATTTGGGTTTTTAATTATTTTTGAATTTTTAATGATAGCTTGTATACGGCGAGCTAACATGGTAGATTAATGTAAAAAAAGGATGAAATTCTTATAAGAATTAGCCAGAGAGACCAATCAGGTTTTGGGTTTCACTATAGGAGTTTCCCATTTGGCTTGCTGCGAATACCTCGGCCTTTGACTAGCAGCATCTATCTTTTGGCTCAAAGCATAATTTACGAAGTTTTCGAACATCAATCTTTAGCTGTAAAACTTCCCGATCTTTGACCGATTGTCTTAAGAAAACTCAATTTTATTTACAAGGATTAACAAGGTCAATGAAAGAACAAGCCTTAACCTGAATGGATATTGCAACACAAATAAACATTGCCAAAATATTATTTTACACTACGTAGGTTAGAGCCGCTGCGAATGTTACATCTGTCTAGTGCCACTGATGAGAGATTACAGAATTATCGAATATAGAGAAGTACCGATTCGGTCTAAGTAGGTCGACTATTGAAATATCCCAATGAATACCCTAAACATGTGTCAAATAGAATTTACAGTATAAAAATCATATTAATAGTGAAGTATTTGATTGTAAAAATTAAAGCTTGATTCTTTAAAAAAATATATATTTTTATAAAAATCCATATTATTCAACATAGAAGCATTTTTTATATTAAAAATAATACAAAAGCTCACAATAAAAGAACAGGTGAATGAAACATGGCGGGATTTTTTATTTTTTGCTAATACCTCTGTACTTTTTATTATTTCGAACATTCCGCAGTGCAAATTTTTAATCATATAGGTACAATGTACTATAAATTTAAAGAAAACATTTTTCAATACTGCAATTTTGTCTTGCGTAAAAATGTATGCAATGTGATCGGGTAATATTAAATGTCTAAGGTGCCAGAGTTACGGGACACGATGATAAAGATTTCTCACATACCTCTTACAATTTTCAGACTTAAACATTCGGACACAGCGCGGTCGTTACGGGCTTTTTTATTGTTTTAAAAAGAAGAGCATAAGAGTTTTTGAAATTAGTGTAGATTATAAAAAGTTAATTTTTGAATATTTTTTGCCTGTACGTCATTGCTTGTGTTCTATTTGTTACATACAGATTTGCAGTAAATACTAATTCGTTTAACATCATTGGAACTTTCGCGTATTTATAAGTATATATAATTTCCCCAAATTTATTTTTTCTGTCTGTTTTATGAATTATTCTTATGTTAAATTCATTTCCCTTATTTCGTTTTTAGAATTTCTTAGAGTTATTATTTATAGCATTTTTCTTAAAGTATTTCTTTTAAATAACGTTTTTCTAACAATACCTCTGAGATCTGAGTCTGATATCGAGAAGATCTTTGAAAAACTAAATCCGTTTTCAATTACCAGTAAAAAATATACCAAATAATAAATTATTTTTAGCTTTAGCTATCTAAATCTAACAATCTAAATCCCGATGGATAGATTACAAATATATTTGTAAAATAAAAATATTTTTGGTGTATCAAATTATTTTTTGAAAAAAATATCTTTTAAAACATTTCACTCGTTTCCTTGAATATTAATTATTTTAAGCAAAATTGAGCCTAAAACCTTTTAAAAATTAATCTACTGAAACTACAAATCAAATAAACTATACAAAGAGTATAACCCAGCGGAGTTACCCTTCACATATATTGACGGGTCTTTTAATTAACACCTAAAGACTAGCGTCGCGTGATGACCCTTTGAACAATTTGGCCTAAACTAATCCCTAAGTCTAAACAACCGCAGTTCCAAGTGTATAAGATTGGAATTATTTAGTTCCAGCGGATGTTACTTAGTTACTTTGTATACGTTTCATTATGTTTCACTTCATTAATGTTGAATGAAAAAATCTCCTTATATCTTGTCATCCATTCTGTATTTATTTTTCAAATAATATAAGTTGTCACTTCAAACTTAGATAAACCTTTTGGAAATCGGATATTATAACACCCTAAAAGCCTTTGTCAGAAGTGTTTGTTTGTTAAAACTGTGGCTAAGCTATTAAGTTAACATTAATACAATAAAATATTATAAGTGAGTTAGCTGTAAGTGAGTTGGCATCAATTAAAATTAAGTGATAGATTTAAATAGATAAGCAGGATAGTGCAAGCCCTGAACGCATTGTCACAATGAGTGAACAAATAAATAAAAGCAATGCGAAGCAGCAAAAAGCACCAGCAGCAACAGCAGGCCACTAGACAAGCAGCCTCTCCTCAACAAAACAGCAGCCTCCAACAGCTCCAAATCAGCAACAATTCCTCGACTGAGTCCACCGAACAATATTATATTACTTCGTAATGCAATATACAAAGTATATATAAAATTAAGAAAATAAACACTCCCTGTGAACAAAACAACTTATTACCTATCTTGCATGAACACTAAGAAGGTCCTAAGAATGCCCTAGACATAGGTACAAAGAAGAGTAAGTTATTAAAACCAAGTAATAACCTAGACAATTGAGGTTATTAAAGTTAACTTTTGATGTGTTAAAACATGGAAAATTATTGCTTAATTAGCAATAAAACAATATAAAGCAAATAGAAAGCAAGAACTATCTTTAAATTAATGAAACAAGGCCTTTAAACAATTCGAATCACTTTAGGATTAGACCCAGGTCACCTAGTACATTGACAAAGTCTATGTTCAGTTTTTGAATAAAATGTGAACAAATTGATAAAAATAAATATTGAACCAAGTGGTACAATGATTACTGAATGTAATTTATGCATCAACTCACCTCAGAAGTGTTTGAACATGTAGAAATAAGGCAATATATGACTTATATTGCACGTGACACGGTTTTGATACAAAGAGGTTTGGTAACCCGAACCTCTCAAATACGTTTTACAAAGTAGATGACGTAGGTAACCCTCCGTTAGTATAATTTTGTATATAATCTGAAACGAAAATAAAAACCAACATACGAAATGTACAAACAATATATTCAATGCCAACGATCCACTATATTCAACGAATATACTTACAAAAAGGAATATATTTAATCGTTTAAAACAGACAGGCGTCGGTAAGCGACCGGCGCCTGCTCAACGATCAAAAAAAGTACCCGAACATCGTAGTGCTGCGATCTCTCAAACCGCACAGATAATAAATGTCGATTCGATAACCGTAATTTATTTTATAAGCCGGTTAGATTAAGTAAAATAAATACAATATTTTAATAAAAATTAAAATATTGAAAAATTAAAATTTATAGGGTTACAATGTAACGTTTGAGTTAAACAGCAAACTGCATACGCTTCTTATTTCTATTATAAACACAATGTGTTAGATTTTGAACCTATTTAATAATATTAGGATCAATGTATACAATTTGTATATACGATTAAACAAGTACCTCAAATCTACACTGACATTTGTATTCTGTAAATTCAGAAAGCCTCATGCTTAAATCAAGCAATTAAACAAAACCTAAGTTACCAATTCAAGATTAATCCTTCGAAGTAGTTACACCATTGCTCTCTCCCAAAATAAGTCTGTGTTTCAAATGTGCTTCCTAAGAATTTTATTAAAACTTGAACAAATAGGGCTACGATTAATTTAACTTTTCTTTTTTGTCACAATTTCTCGTATCTCTTTTTGTCGGATTATATTACACCAGTTCCAAACTAAAATTGCTTTTGGCGCCAATGTTATGGTGATTTGTATGGGTGTGAATAGCATTCTTTATGTCTATAGCAGTTGAAGTATGATTGTTTTTACCTATTTGTGTTTAGAATATTAGCTTTCGATTAAAATATGATAGTTTCCCTATTTGCGTCAAAATAATTAATAACCACACAAACATAAATAGAAACACACACATATATTTGTCACCCAAAAAATCTAATGCTGAGGATTTTAAAACATAAAGATCTCTAAAAATTTTCAATTCCATCCGATCCATTTTATTAAATTTAAAATGAAAGCTGTAAAACTAGATTTTTAACGTTCTAGTTATAAAACTTGAAACCTCAAAATCGTCCACCACAATATTCAATATTGATTTTCAAAAAGATTTATAAGAGTGAAAAAGAAAGATTACACGTTGACAAAGATCACAAAATTTTAAAATTAAAATGTTTATCAATGAACTCTTACGGATTAAACGAAGTAATCTTTCGCTTTGTATTTTCGATAGAAATACTAATTACTATTTTAAAATACTATTGTATTTTTCGGAACGAAAAGGCTTACAATTTTAATAGGTCATATGCTTTTGTTTTGTTTTAAAGTAGTCATCAGCTAAGAACGGATGTAATAAAATTCGACTACCAAGAAGAGTAACGAGGATGTTAAAGGTAAAATTATCTCATTCTCTCTCTCTCTCTTTCTCTCTTTGATATGTTATAATTTTTATACTCAATGTCGCAAATCATTTTCTGACACGTCTTTGTAATTACAAACGTTTTCTGCGATGAGTTTTGAGTTTGTTCTTTCAGATAGGTCAGTGACAATGTTTATAACAAATATAAATCAAACCATAAACGAATCTTGCGAAGTCGTAATTCATTTGCTCGCTCATCCTTATAACACACACTTAAAGGCACTACAAATAAGGTATAAGTTTTACACAGGTAAATTTCTTTTTACAAAGCCCTTGGTTATATATAAAAACACAAAGCGAAAAACTGGTAATCCACAACAGCGCGATTTTTAAGGCATTTCTTGCCTCACACAACAACTCAGTGGACCCAGCTTCACCGGCGACTTTTCCGAACCGATATGACATAAAAACCTTCAAGAAAAAAGTGTACTCATTCTTCAAAGGCCAGCTACCTTCGGATGTTGCGGATGTCAATTGGGCGGTGGTAGTCAATTTACATCAGGTAAGCCTTCTCGTTTGCCCGCTGTTATATAAATAAAACGAGTCGACTTAAATATATATATATATATATATTTAAGTCGTCCAGTCAATTTAATATATCAGTATATTTAAATTGATTTTAACACTACGCCCTTCATCCGATATGTTTGATAATATAGTTCACAGAGGTCAATAGCCACCAACTCTAAAGATACTTGAATCATGTCATGTAATAAATTGAAATTTGGATCACATAGGCGCTTAATTGGTTTTGATAATCTATTATCGGTCATAAATTCGTCTTCATTTAATATGATAATATATTATATGTGTAATATGGAGACGATCATAAGCTATCGGCTTAATTATGATATCAAACATATTATTATAATAGCCGTAACATCTTAGGTAGTTGATTAATGTTATGTAATGTGTTCGTGCCATTTGTCTTCTCTAAACCAATAATTAAGGCTATTTTCCAATTTAACTACAAAATGTTGCTATCACAATTAAAATTCTTCCTTCCTCAATAATATTATTATTATTAATATTATATATTTTAACATTCGTTGACTTATATCCAAGTAAACATAAATATACCGAAAATATTTAAAAACTATCGTAATTTATATATTATTCGTATCATAAACGTTTAAAATGTATATATAATAAAATACTAACATAAACGCTTAAGTCACCGATGTAAAGAAGTATGTTATCATAGCTGTTTCGTTCTTGTAATTTTAAAATCCTCAAAATATGAGTAAATAAATTAATCTTGTAAAGGATTTATCTTCCATAAAAATGAAATTCAAACTGTAAATACAAACAAAGCTGACTGAATTTGTCGATTTTTTTAAACACCAATGTTTACATTGCGAATAAAATCGACTTCAGATGAACAAAACATGTTGATGGGATCACATAGACAATAAAACTGTAAAAAACTATAAAACAGCCGTCAATGCGATGCCAAATACAGAATCTTTAAGCATATAAAATCATAATAAAATTTATTAAACACGCATACGCAGTGATCCGACCATCGAAGCTTTTGGTATCCTTTATTCGAACGAACGAAGTTTTAATCGCAAATGTGTATTTGGCTTAAAAATTGAATTTATAAACAGCGTTTATTGTACGTCATACATAATATGTGACAAATGCTTATTAACTTTCATTATGTCGTTCCATATGAAGTCTACTTACTTATCACACTTACAGTTTTATCATAGAATCTTTGAGCGTATTTTGAATTAATGGTCGATTTCAGCTGTCAGCATAGTGTTCCTTCAAGTCTTATGAAAAGGCTATTTAAATATCTGACATGTTTAATTTATATCGTCAGTCCTTTGTTTCATGTACCTGTATGTATATAACATACATACGTATGTTTGTATAAAAAACGACTCTTAGGCATGATACTCCCCGCTTGCCAATGAAATACGGCATTGAAAACAATGAAACTGTCCTGGGGACGAGTGAACTACAATATATGTGACAGTTTAAACGTAATCCACCTGATAACATAAGTTCACATTTAGTTACGCAGCACAGTTAGTTTAATTATTTTCAGAGCTTGCAGCGTACATTTCAAAAACTCGACGATATATACAATTATTACATTCTGACACATTTAACACCGCAGTGTGGCATTGACATGTGGAAAACAACACTTTACGTTTATTGAAAATCTAATAAATGAAGGCACAATAATTACTTAACTTCAGTTATCATTTATAATTCATACCCAAAATATCCTTTAATCAAGTAGTCAGTCGTAGGCACTTACGAATCGTCATAATATAGTATTTAATTAAATGTACAGCAAAGCCGATTCGGAATATAGATTCTACAGAGAAAAACATGCAAAAAGCTCAGTAGTTACTCTTCTTCACTAATTTACATAGATATGTTAATATTGATTGTTCCTTGAAGCGGAAGACGGTGAACCGGCTTTGGCGCACCTTGGGAGATGTCTTGGGAAATCCCCCTGCATTGGATTAAAAGATAATTTATATCTATTATTACTAATCTATATCAGTCCAGTCAATATTTCAGTGCAAACATATCGTTTGTACATCATTTTCAAACATTTGTATTTAAATATATAACATATTTGTTACTAGCTTATTAAATTGAGTTCCATGAATATGTCTATAACTATGTAATAGATGAAGCCATGTATCAATATTATAAATGATAGTTTTCAGTTCAATTATTAAAAGTTTCCAAATAATACACGTCCACGAAAACACATAAAGTCACGAGCTGAACCAAATACCCTTACACATTCCAATTTTATTCATTATCTTGCCATATTATGCGTTCAATATAATTACTCAAGCTAATATAAAACGAATTTCGTTCATTAAAAAGGACAATCAATATTAATGATGGCGTATAACGTAGGCCCAATTTAATTAGGGTGTCGACCGCAGCTACAGGCGATGATCCAATACCACGATTTTGTTGGAAAGTGAGTACAAAATGATGTTTATTTAATGAAGATATATGTGTTTTCTTATGCAGATTAAGAACTTACGACTAATTTGAAATTTGTTTCCTTAAAAGAAAAAGTTAGACGTGTCTTCGGATTCTCGAATTAGATGTGTTTTTGAAGTGAAAACTTCTTTTTTCTTTGCGTAGGTTTATCGTAGGGGATAGACTCTGGGCTTCGCGTCACCGACATGATAATTTTAATATAATGAAATCGTTGAAAGTACAAATAATTTAAAAATTGTGTGGAAATTAATTAGGATAATAATGATTGAAATGTATGTAAATTCAACAGTATATACAAATAACATAAGTGTATTTTAACTATTATTCATTTAAACTGTATTAAAATCTGTATTAAATTTGTATCGAGTTTACGGCATACTGTGTGTGTATTTTGATGAATAAAAAGAGATAGAATTTTTACTTGTAATGCCAATAGATTTGGAAATTGGACAAATATATTTAACAGTTTCAAGTTTTCACTTCCACTGACAGTCCCCATGACTGCCTGTTTTTTTTTAAGTACTTAAAGATTATTATAATAGCTTGAGAGTAAAAAAAATATGAAATAATATTAAATATATAAAAATATATAAAAGTTTTGCATAGGAATTGTTAATATTAAAACGTCATTGTATTTACAAAGCTGAATCGTATCTTTAGCTATTTCTTTTCCTACATTGAACCGGGCATGAATCCTACATTGGAGCGAGCTAAAACCGGTTCAATCCCGATTATTCCGGCAACAACAGGAGCTTCGGCCCGTAGCCCGATTATAAACACTCGGTCGACAGTAACGCGATTTAAAGCTTCCTGACGGAGATCTTATCCTTGGACTCAAGTTACGAAATTTAGCGGATTTAATTCTCTGACATCTTAAAAAAGATGAATCTTTCTTAGTAATTAAAATATTTAAGTCAACTAAGTGTATTTTGCGATGCTAAATATTTTAGAACTTTAACGATATATATAGAATCGCTTATTAATTTGTTTTAGAGATAAAAAATAAAAAATAGAAAAGAGTTAGAGCAATATTAAAATATTACATATGAGCACCTTCATAATTATATTTATTTCATAAGTATTCGACTGATTGGAACAAGGGCCAGTCTACTCTTAAAATGAAAAAAATAGTTCTCATTATATATATATATCATTATGAAAATTCTGTTAACTTGGTCTTAAAGAGATTTACACTCGTATTCAAAAGCAAAATTTTATTTAGAGTGGAAGCAAAGCTATGCTAAGTAACGCATTTCTCAAAGCATTTGTCGTGTCCAGCCTTTTCAATCACAAACAATACTTTAGTGAAGCTTCACATTACAAACGCACTTCTTCGAATACCGACCTATATATTAGCTTTGCTTAGTTTTTTTTCGGTATTTGACTATTTTTCATGATTTATTCCTAGAACTGTATGATTTTATTGGTATTATGTCGAACTGATTGTGAAACATCGTCAATATAAATATGATAATATCGGTACTATAATTAAATACGAATATGGATTATAATATGTAATAATCGAAAAAGATGTTGAGATTATTATAATATTTGAAATTATTTATTACAATACATCAAATTCATTTTATTTTATCTGTCTTTCAAATATTTTGTTGCTAGACTACGTCTAGTTCACGTATATATGCTTTTTCTTGTCATATCTTGATTTTTGTTTCAATTATTTTCTTATATAAATAAAAATAATTAATTACTTTATAAATAATTATATACCAAGCACATATGTGTAAGTCTTACGACTTAGACGCCCTCCCTTGCGTAATTTTACGGAATGAGCTTCTAAGCAGGGCCTTACTTGTCTGACTCGGCCCTTTAGTTGTCTTAATTAGTACCCCACCTGAAAGTTTCCACTTTAATATGGCTTTGTGCCTGCTTACATTGCATTTTACGTTTATTCTATGGGATCACCATTGTTCGGGACGAGGGTACTTCATAATGTTATGAGTTTCATCTTCTTAATCAGTTTGATTACTTTGATTTTGTCAAATTATTAGTTAATCAACAGCCCATTTCGACTTTATGCGAGTAAAAAAATAATTTTAATTCATGTTTTTTTATAAACAAAGAGATATAAATACCCATTACTAATACTGTGTTATTATGTCGCATAAAACAAACTAAATAATTGTTAGTTAAATAATAATTAAAAATAAATAATTCAAAATAATTTGTTTACTTTACTTTCACTAGGTATACTATTTCATATTGGTATTATTTTAATTATTTATCGTCATTTTCCATGACCAACCAGCTACTAATGTTTTGTCTAGAGAGAATAACATTTATAAATACAATTAATAATACGTTTTAAAAACAGACCGGGAAATTACTAAGCTGACGAAAATGTAAAAGAAATAACATTGAAAGAAATCAAAACAACGATTGATGCTATAAAAGGAATAATAAATTTTTATTTGCCGTGGGAATTCGGCGATACACGTTTTGAATGTCAAGCGTTTCTAATGGAATGAAAAAAATAATCGACGTTTTTGAAGTTGAAATTAAGTTGTCTCCGTGTAACATTGTCACGTAGCCTTCCTTCTGACAATGGAAAAATATTTCATTTTCACTCCTTCAATTTAGAAATCAAGTACATTTCATAACTTTACTAAAATTTTAACAAGTTATACTTAACGTGGATTTATTTCAAGCAATGAAATCATTCGCTTCTTTGCTATTTTTATTTAATTTTAAAAATCATAGCTAAATAGTAATAATATATAGTTTATAGTAACAAACGCGTAAATAACTTTTTATAATAAAGATATAAATAGCTTGGACTGACAAAGCTCTAGGTCCATCTATCTACAATTAAAGTGAAGTGTTTGTATCTCTTTGTTTATTCTCATTTATTTTATTATAAATGTACACAATTTTAACGATTTTTTTACGTCCAATGGCTTAGCTAATATATAATTATTTATTTTATGCAATGTTGGCAAACGAGCAGGTGGCTCACCTAATCCGTTGTCGGAGGCGCAACGGCTTTGACGCGGACTTGGTGGGACAGCTATTGGCCGCTTATCGTCAGCTGTAAAAAAACCTACAGCTGGCGATAAGTCAGGCCAAGGAGAAAGCTAGGTAGGAACTACTGGTGGGCCTGAACCGGGACCCCTGGGGGCGTCCGTTCCGCGGTGTGTGTGGAAAATTCCTCACGCAGGGTTCCCCCGTGACAGAGACAATGTCGCCGGATCTCCTCCTGCGCCCGGTCGGGAAACTCTTCCCCATCCAGGTGAGCATGCCCCTCCACAAAAGGTCCCTCGCTTCATGATTAACAACACAGTGGCTCCACCATTGATCACGGAGCGGGAGATGGAGGTGGCCTTTGACCGTTTGAGGGCCAAAAACACTGCGCCATGCGGGCTGGGGACGTAGTTCTGGCAGTATTACTAGATGTTGCGAACGCCTTCAATAGTCTTCCTTTTGAGACTATTGGGGAGGCACTTCGATACCACGGGGTGCCTTCTTATCTCAGGAGGCTGTTGGGGGCATACCTCCAGGACCGAGTAGTCCTCTGGGAGGGGGGCGATGGGCGTCTTGTCCGGCGTCGGGTAGGCTGTGGCTTTCCACAGGGGTCAGTTCTCGGCCCAATTTGGCTTCGATTGGCTCCTGCGGGCATCCGTCCTTCCCAGAATGGGGGTGTTGTGCTATGCGGATGACACTCTCATCACGGCGACAGAGCGGAATTTTCAGGAGGCTCGCCTGGCCGAAGTACGTACGTCGCTCACAGTGGACTGCATAGGAATGTTGGGCTTGAGGGTCTTCATCTCAAAAACGGAGGCCCTCTTATTCCACGGTCCACGTCGAGGCCCCCCACGAGGGGCGTGTATCACCATCCAGGGGACGGTGATTAAGGTGCAGGCCCACATGAAGTATCTGGGCCTGACCCTGGACGGAAGATGGAGCTTCGGGCAGCATTTTGTCCAACTTGTCCCGAAGCTTATCAACGCTGCTGCTGCCTTAAGCTGGCTCCTACCAAATGTAGGAGAGCCGAAAACGCCATGCCGCCGATTAAACGCCGGTGTTGTGCGGTCCATGGCTCTGTACGGTGCGCCCATCTGGGTTGATGCTCTCACCGCTCAGAACAAGGTTCTCTTGCAAAGGCCGCAGAGAATCATAGCGGCGAGGGTGATACGCGGATATCGTACGGTGTCGTGGGCGGCGGCAACACTTCTGCGGGCGATCCACCTTGGGAGACCCAGGCGGAGGTGCTCGCGGAAGTGTACCGGTTCCGGGCGGAAGTGAGGTCGCGTGGCGACCGTCCAGGGTTGGAGGAGGTGCTGTGAATCAGGACTCTCACCCAGTGAGCCCTGATTCGCAGGTGGGAGGAGGATCTGAGGTCCCCATCAGAAGGCCTGGCGACTGTGGAGGCCATCCGTCCCCCCTTGAGTCGCTGGGTAACGAGAAAAGGCGGCACACTGACCTTCAGACTGACTCAGGTGCTTACTGGACATGGGTGCTTCGGTAAGTACCTGCACGGAATAGTCAGGCGGGAGGTAACGCCCTCCTGCCACGAGCGTGGTGCGCCTACGGACACGGCATGCCACACTCTGATGGAAAGTGCCGCTTGGGGGCCACAGCGCCTTTCCCTGGTGTCTTTAATCGGCGGAGACCTTTCGCTGCCGAGCGTGATAAATGAGCATGCTTAGTAGCGAAAGGTGCTGGATGGAGATGGTCTCCTTCTGCGAAAATGTCATATCGCAGAAGAAGGCCGCGGAGCGGGAATCCGAGGAGAGTGCCACCTCTGACCCGCTTCGCCGAAGAAGACCGGGGAGAAGACGTCGGCGCTATGCGCATCATCTCCTCCCGCCGTGAGTGTCGCCGGGGCTAGGGGGTCTATGTACCCCAAGAACCCCCTAGGATTTGGAGGCCCGCAGAGGCGAACCATCGGGACGGCACGGTAGTATGCGCAAGCGATCCCGTGACAACCCCCAACAAGACGGAGTTTTTAGTGGGTATTCCGGTGCCTTCAGCGCCGGCGAGTCCCACATACCCCCCCCCCATCTCATGTGGGGGAATAACATAAATGTGTTTTTCCAGGGAGAAAAAAAAAAGAAAAGGTGGCTCACCTAATGGAAAGTGACTACCACCGCCCATAAACATCCACAATACCTGAGGACTTGCGGGTTCTTTGCCGGCCTTTAAGGAATGAGTACGGTCTTTTCGGGAAGGTTTCTAGGTTATATTAGGTCCTTACATATGAAATTAACGTTTTGTTGTACCGACTACTTTGATTTGAAATATCTCCTCTTTGGTTAAGAATTCCAAATTCAAATTTATAAATTAATTTAGCTGGTACATTTGAGTCTTGAAAACAGTCATTTTCACATTCATTTGTTTTTTCCTCCTTATTTTTTTCTTTGGCGTCGCTTATTACCGCACAATTTTTTTTTTTATATGCCCCGGGATGGCAAATGACTCTACTCCACCTGATGGTAAGTGGTAGTAGAGTCCAAACGCGACGACGGCCAGTACAGTCGGGTAGAATGTTCTGTACTAGCCGTCCCCGCCTTGCCGGCCCGCAAGATGCCTCTTCACGCCTCGTTTGAAGGAACCCGGGTTGTAAGAGGAGGGGAACACGTGAGCTGGTAAGGAATTCCATTTTTTGGTAGTGCGACAAAGAAAGGAGTTGACAAATTTCTTTGTGCGCGATGGAATTGATGTCACAGTTAGGCGGTGACATCGAGAACCAGCTCGCGTGGACTTAAGAAGGAAGTGGGAAGCAGGAATTAGAAAGAATAATTCCTCAGAGCAGTCGCCGTGATGCAGTCGATAAAAAGCGCTCAGTACTGCTATCTCGCGACGCAATTGTAAAGGTTCAAGGGTGTTTGTGACCTTTACGTCGCCAATAATGCGTACTGCACGTCGCTGCAACCGGTCCAAGGCCTCCAGTAGGTACTTAGCGGAACCATCCCAAAGGTGCGAGCAGTATTCAACGCAAGACCGTACCTGTGTTTTGTATAACAGGCACAGTTGTTGTGGCGTGAAAATACGCCGCACCTTGTTCAGAACTCCGAGTTTCCGTGAAGCTGTTTTTATAATAGCCTCGATGTAATCCCTTGGACTAAAGTCGCAGCGAACGTCCATCCCCAGCATGGCGATTTTGCTTTGTATCATCTGCGGTGTGCCACAGAGGGAGGGATGAGGGTAAAATGGTGACTTTTTCGCTGTGAGAGCGCATACCTGTGTTTTCTTGGCATTAAACTCAACAAGATTATCAGAACCCCATGTGGAGATGAGCTCTAACGTCCTATCGAGTTCAATGACAAGATTCTCCCGCCTCTCCTCAGTTTCCAAATGATTACGGCAGATATCTATTGTCAGCAACTGCAAACCATGAAGGAAGAACTAGCTGCTAAGCAACCGAGATTGGTCAATCGCTCTAGGCCACTGCTGCTTCACGACAACGAAAGACCACACACTGCACAACAAACAACAACTAAGTTAAATGAGCTACAATTGGAATGTCTGCGACGTACTCCGGGGAGTACGGTGGATGTCGCATATTACCATTTTTTCCGGAATTTGGACAACTTCTTACAAAGAAAAAAAAATCAACTCCGATGCGGCAGTCCAAACCGCCTTCAAAAAGTTTATTGATTCTCGCCCCCATGGTTTTTTTAGTAAAGGGATCAATGAACTACCTGTGAGATGGCAAAAGTGCATAGATAACAACGGTGCATACTTTGTTTAATTAAATATATTTTACAAAAAAAAAAGACTTTATATTACTCCCGTTTAAAACGTCAATTTCATATGTAAGGACCTAATATTATTTGCGTTTTCTCTATCTACTTTGGAACATTATTTGACTTTGTGTACAATATTTAGCTCACAATATTTAGAAGTTATGGAGAATTTTCAGATAAAAATAATATTTACAGAAATTAAATTGTATTTATTATTAAAATTTGATCACTATCAATTAGCATGAATTTACTTAAATTTTTTCTTCAATATATAACAAAACTTCTCCAATATTCCTGTGAAGTTAATAAAGAAAGCGTCTAATTGGAAACAACCACGGCCGAAGTATGAAACAAAAAGTATCTGAAAAAGAACAGATATTTTATAACAATTTTAACGTCTAACATAATTTTTTATTCGAAACCAAATTAAAAACTTTATTCCATTCCGACAACAAAGCGTCCAACTCTTGGATCCTCAAGAAATTTATATCTGAGATAATTCAATTCGCTAATTGTTTGATCTCGTGGGAAGGCATTAATCAATTTCTTGTACAATTCGACCGTTAACTTTGGATCCATTTGCAAATTTAATTTTCGGCCACGCGACGGCACGGGGTGCCGTCAAGCCGTCACCCACCTTTGCATAATCAGATCCTACTTAAATTATGATTTTGAAAGATTTATTACTGGTCGGTGACGAAAATAAATTTTTTTCCGATCAGAATCTTAATTGTTAATATCGCTTTTATTAAATAATGTTAAGGGTATTTGCACATGAATTATATTTTAAGCATATTGTAAGTAACTATACTATTTACTTAAATATGCATATTCACTGTGCGAGATCTATGAGGGCTTTACGTTTGGCTAAGTCCGTACGCGATACACTATCATCTATCATATAATAAGTGCTTCTAACATTCATCATTACAATCATGAGAAGATAGCAGAACAATCGTCATTATTATACAGAAATTATAAAATGTTATACAATGTGAAAGAAATATAATATTTTGAAAATGTAGCATTGATAAGGAAATGTAGTATATTGATTAGTTTTTAAAATGTTCAAGACAGTTTACGTAAGCCTTCTACTTGCTTAATATAAAGGTTGTAATGGTACAATTTATTGAAAAATAGATAAAAAATCTTTAATAAAAATGGATTTATCAAGTTTTATATTAAAAAATAATAAACACAACACTATTAGCTATGTGGCTGTTAACACGCGAAATTCACAATCTCATCATCCCGTGTGATCCGTAAAGCTCGTCTTCAGGGAACACATAACGGAGAACAGACTGTAAAGTCTTTTTAAGCATCTTACTGCGATTGACGATCGTTAAGTGTGGCAATGTCACCTAAATGAATTATCCCTGAGGCAGTTCTTTGTCCAGCAGAGGACTTCTTTCAGCTGAGATGATGATGATTATAATTGTATTAAATCGATAATAATAATAAGGCAGCCAATCTCAAGAGAGATTATCCAACTATGCAGGAGATATTATAGTGCCCAAGTGTGTGCGCAAACACAGGTGCACTCTCTATTGCTCATAAACCGATGGGACGGCAATCCGACACGACTTTACGTGCTTTTCGAGGCACGGGAGTGTACACACTTCCAACTTCCATACTCCGGGCTGCTACTGAGAATTTTCTGACAGAAAAACCCAACAACTTTTTATTGGCACGACCTGGGAATTGAACCCAGGACCTCCGGGTCTGCGGCCTTCCATCCAGCCACTACACCAACGAAGCAGTCAAATCGATAATATTGTATGATAGTACAGGTCAATTTTAATGTAACTCATTTAAACTATTTTAGGACTTCATCTTGCAGTATAATTAATATTCATTGATAAAATATAAAAAAAATCATTAAAGGTGAAAAAAGTATATAATTTTTTGCTCTTAAAAATTAAATAATATTTTATTTCCTTTTCGTCTGAATATGTGAGTACCCCTTAAAACTGGAACGCAATAATTCTAATTGGTAGTAAAATAAACCGGAGAATTAGTGACATTTACCCAAGCAGACTTGAATAAGGTTTTTCCACCAGTGAAAGCTAAAATATTGAATACTTTCGCCTGGAAACAATACTTCATAAAAAATACAATAATACAAATTGTTTTTAATTGATTAAATAAAAGTAACTATTTGTTATATTACATTCAAGAAAACACAGTTTTACAAACAATGAATTCAAATATTAATATAAATACTACTGCTGGTATATAATTTCGACTGGTGCTAGGGCTTTGTATTAGCTCGTCTGGGCAGGTACCACCCGTTCATCAGGTATTCTACCGCAACAGCAGTACTTGATATTGTTGTGTACCGGTTTAAACGGTGAGTGAGCTAGTGTAATTACAGGAACAAGGAACATAACATCTTAGTTCCCAAGGTAGGTGGCGCATTGGCGATGTAAGCGATGATTAACATTTCTTACAATGCCAATGTCTATGGGCATTGGTGACCACTTACCATCAGGTGACCACTTACCATATGCTCATCCGCCTACCTATTCTATACAATAAAAATACTGCATTGGTTTCTATAATCACTGTCTACGTCTATGAAACACTAATTGCTCTTTCAAACCAATTTAGCTGTTTTACTGAAGATTATTTCAGAATAATTACGACTATAGATTTAATTGAACGATTATAACGACAATAAATAGCTTCACGGGGATTTGTGATTAACGGCAACTGATAATAGTGTAGTTCCTTATTGTAAATATCGATGTTTCTTTTTTAATATTATATCTAAAATATTGCTATATTATACGTAATATTGTTCGACTTCTGAGCGTCGCAATCTTATTCATGCAATTTAATATTCAAATATTTAGGAATCAGAATTATTTACGGAACCAAATTAGGAATGGCTACTGTACAATTCATGAACTATGGAATAGTGTCTCCTTTCTGGGTGAAAAATAAACCAGTCGTCCCGTTGCCAACATCGAAAGACAAAAAGCGTAAATGAAACTTTTTTATACAACACGAATCACGGCCGAAATAAAAATATTATATTATAGTTTTGTTTAAGATATACATTAAAATTTATATCAATAATTTCATTAGATATATTAGCAAAATTTAATTAAATTCATCTACATAATTACCCGGTAAGCTACAGCACAATATATTTAAGAGCATAGAATAGATTTTACAAATGAATACCGTTCTCACTCATTGTAATCACTTTTGCTTTTCCTTCATTTATTTAATAAGAAATGAATGTATATCTTAGAAGTAAAAACAAAATTATTTCAAGTATTTTAATAATTTATTTCTGCATTTAGATTCAGGAGTAACAAAGGACTTATGCTCAAGCTGGTGAGCACCTTAATAGCGCAGTGAAAATGGAAGAAATTTCTACTAAATTTCCACCAAAAATCAATTACGTTTTTCATACATACATACATCATAAGTATATTAGATATTATAATTAAGAAAAAAAACGATGATCCTTTAAAGCAAAATAAAAAGTATTTTAATACAATAATAATAAATATATAATTTTATAAAAACAGGTTAAAATAATTTATTTTATTTAATATTCAAAATAAAATTACACAACTGGTTGGTTGAAAAATACTTTTAATTTGTAAAATAATTCCTGCAATGAATGAATAATCTTTTTTTTTTTATTTAATAAAACAAAATAAAGTAATTTATTTTGTAATTTTATAATAAAATTTCTTTTGTCACTTGTATCTTTATAATATATTGTAATATCTTTAAATATTTAGTTACTTTTATTTAAGATATTTGTTTGTCATAAATATTGTAACTTTATATGTGTATAATGTTTTTGGCTGCCTGCGTTGGTCTAGTAGCTGTAAGGCCACAGACCCAGAGGTCCTGAGTTCAAATCACAGATCGAGCCATTAAAAAGTTATTGGGTTTTTCTGTTGAAAATTCTCTGTAGCAGCCCAGTCTGGCTGTTGGAAGTGTGTAGACTCCCGTGCCTCGGAACTCTTCCCGGTCGTATCGGATTGCCGTCTCATCGGATTAAAAGAGTTAGGGAATAGAGAGTGCACCTTTTGCGCACACGCTTGTGCACTATATATCTTCTGCGCAGTTGGCTTATCTCTCTTGAGATTGGCCGCCATGGCCGAAAGCGGTACGGAGAACATTATTATTATGTTTACTGAAAAAAAATTAATTAAAAAAAATTGCAAATATTTTTCTAACATGGCAACACGCCATGAGAGCTATAAATCCAAATTAAATCTACCCAAGATGTAGATTTTGTCATAGAATAAGTTACAACGTTAGCAAAATATTTCACCGTCACGTTTATACCTCTCCTGAATGTATCGAAAGTCGTTCCTACGAATATCGTATTGCAATGTGTTATCAAATCTTTATATTTAGAGGATGCTAAGCTTAAGCAGACGCCATCTTGACTCGCATCAAAAGCAACAACTAATTCGTCTTGGAGTCAATTATTCGCGCGCATGCAGCCGCCTTTGTCATTCAAATTAGAAGCTCGTTCCAGTCGCATGCAATTGAACTGCAGTACGTAACCTGAGACGTAGTAAAGGAAACTATACTTTGAGAACTAACGACGATTAGGCAGGAATTACATATAAGTACGAATATATTGCACATATATAATTGGAATCATCTGTTTTATTTTATAATTTAAAAAAAACCGTAAAGGAAATAGGATGTTTTATAGTGTCGGCAGAAAACAAACACGAGCTCAGTCCAGTTTTCCTTTATTAAAATGAAATATCCTTATTGTGAATATAATGTACTTATCTCGTGCTACTAATGTGTAAAAAAAACTTTCAATCTTTTAATGTTAAATTAAACGAATACTTCTATACATAAGACATATAAGCATACTTGAAGCCTGTCCATAGAATCTATTGATTGATACTCGTTGTTAAATAAAGTTAAAGACTGCGTTTTTTTTTTAAATATCGTCGCCGTGGTAGATTTTGATGCAAACTTATTTTTGTGTGAGAATACTGTATTGGTAGTAGCGAGTTTGAATCCGCAATCCACGGTGAAGATTTACGTGTCCTAACCAACGTCCTAACGTCATCTATTTTTATATAATTTTACGTATTAGTTAATAATTAAAATTTAAGTTCGGTTAGGTCAAAATATCACGTGGGATCCATTGCAATGTAGCTAAATACGCCTCAATTCCGAGCCATTGTCCAGGACGGGACAATTGAACTAATTTCGCTCTACCCAGGATCTTGTTTAGAATAGTACTGCAACTGCAAACACGGAAGCCATTCGAAACGAGGAACTGAAAGCATTCCAATTTTACAAAAGATTCAGTGTATCGATTAAAAGTTAATAAATTATTTTATTTTATTTAAATAATAAATTTTTAAATTTTGTATTTCTATCAACTAATTTTATATAATTCCTTAATGTAATATTATGTTATTATTATGAATTATATGTACACTTGTTATTGATATACAAGGCTTTTATTTTCTTTAGGTAATTTTATTGAATAGTTTTAAACTGTGTGCTTAATAATGAATAACTTAAAAAAACTGTTTTGACCTAACTAAACAAATTTATTTAAAACGGATCTCCAACATTCTTAGACGAGCCGGTTGGCGTGGTTGGTGGATGCTTGCCTTTTACGCCGAAGGTCGTGGGTTCGATTCCTACCCAGGACAGATATTTGTGTGCAAGAACATGTGTGTTTGTCCTGAGTCTGGGTGTAATTTTCTATATAAGTATGTATTTACATAAGAAAAATAGTATATGTAGTATATCTGTTGTCTGGTTTCCATAGTACAAGCTCTGTACAATCTTAATTTGGGATCAGATGGCCCTGTGTGAAAAATGTCCCAGTGAATTATTATAAACACATGTACATAAAAAATAAATCAAAAAAACATTGTTTAAGATACAACCGATACATAATACTACTATTTAATTAAAGAACAATAAATAATGCTTAAAATAATTTATTTTCCTTTTATATTCTTAATATGATAGCAGTATCTTCCTCTATAACAGTTCAACCATATGAAAATAAAAAACATAAATATAGTTTAAGCGTTTTCTGCAAATAAGAGGCAAGCCTACGTCCAAAGAACTTTTTATAACTTTAATATCTACAATTTTAAATACATAATTACATAAGGAATTACACGATTATTTGTCCAAAGACTCCAGATGAGCCCAGACAGCCAATAACCTATTCGGTATAAATTACTGATATATATAGGACCAAATATATGATTTCGTTTAAAAATATAAAACTTTGCAATAAATCAAAAGTAAGAGTTACTTGTTTGTCTGTCTGTTACGTAGCTTAGCTTTCATGGTTAAACTACTAAACCGATTTGTATGAACCCCAAGGAATGACTTGAGAAACACGATCGAACCCGCTCGCAAAAACTAGTATGAAATACAGTAATATATTCCGTAAATAATGAATAAAACCGCACGACACGAGACACGGGATACGGGTACAGCTATTTTAATTGTATTATATAACTTTTTCGTTATATCTTTGAAATGGCAAAGCAATGTATTAAGTAGAGGACAAAGTTGGTGTTGCGGCCCGGTTTACTTACGGAGTTAGAAGCGAGTAGACGACAACTATTCACTTATCAAACTTGAACCATCCTGGAGCTAATAATACTTGGATATGTTATGATTATTACATGGCATTTCTTGAATACGCCATTATAAGAAAGGCTTTTTTATAATCGAATCTTTAATTATATTATATCTTATAATCAACCTTATTAACAACATGTAATGTAAAAACATTTTTGTTAAAAGGCTCTAAAGAAAACTTTTTTATTAATGTGGTGATCGAGTCGTATGCCGCGACGGGAAACGGCGTGACGTTCTTTTATGCCATTCTGCTTATCTCCATCACCGCTAAAATTTATATAAAGATTCTAATTTAGAATACAAAATTTAAGTTTAATGTAAGAATAACAAGAGGAAACATATTTAAATTCAAGACAGCAGTCTCAAGTAAAGATTCATGACTTCGGTACTAACTTCTTACAAAAATTCAGAATGTCTTGTTTAGAATAATTCACATAGAATTAAAATTAAAAGTGTTTTGATCCAAATCCAAATGTTTCTTTATAATTTAATATATTTTAAATAACGCTAATATAATACAATATATTTACCTATGTCATTTTTGTAAAAAGCATAATTGTACTGTATCTACAGTCAAAGCATAAATTAAAAGGAATTTTTTTTTCATGTTATATTATCAATATGATTTTCAAGTATGACGTACTTCTTTTCACCTGATAAATAAAGCGCTTCCACTAAGAATAGTTTCGTCACGAATAAGAGCAAATAACGAGGTAGGAACCTTCCTTCTTTAATATTTAAATATAGTCTACTGAGCTATCTAATCGCGGGATCAATAACTAATGCCTTGCAAAATATAAAACTTTTATTTAAAAATACCAAACTCAGAATCATTAAATTGTTTATCAGTTAAGAAATAAAAGTTGATAAAATATCACGCGAGCTGGTTCTCTACTCGCCAAAAAGGAGTTGCCAAATTTCTTTGTGCGCGATGGAATTGATGTCACAGTTAGGCGGTGACATCGAGAACCAGCTCGCGTGGACTTAAGAAGGAAGGGGGAAGCAGGAATTAGAGAGAATAATTCCTCAGAGCACTCGCCGTGATACAGTCGATAGAAAGCACTCAGTGCTGCTATCTCGCGACGCAATTGTAAAGGTTCAAGGGTGTTTGTGACCTTTACGTCGCCAATAATGCGTACTGCACGTCGCTGCAACCGGTCCAAGGCCTCCAGTAGGTACTTAGCGGAGCCATCAAAAAGGTGCGAGCAATATTCAACGCAAGACCGTACCTGTGTTTTGTATAACAGGCACAGTTGTTGTGGCGTGAAAAAACGCCGCACCTTGTTCAGAACTCCGAGTTTCCGTGAAGCTGTTTTTATAATAGCCTCGATGTAATCTCTTGGACTAAGGTCGCAGCGAACGTCCATCCCCAGCATGGCGATTTTGCTTTGTATCATCAGCGGTGTGCCACAGAGGGAGGGATGAGGGTAAAATGGTGACTTTTTTGCTGTGAGAGCGCATACCTGTGTTTTCTTGGCATTAAACTCAACAAGATTATCAGAACCCCATTTGGCGATGAGCTCTAACGTCCTATCGAGTTCAATGACAAGATTCTCCCGCCTCTCCTCAGTTTCCGCCCGCCCAGCCACTGCGCGTCCGTGGTATCCACCATGCACTGTACTATCATCTGCATAGCAATGTATGTTCCCAAGGGAGAACATATCATTGATATGCAAAAGAAAGAGTGTGGGAGATAGCACAGATCCCTGGGGGACCCCAGCATTCATTACATAGAATTGAGAAGCGCAACCATCTACTAAAACACGAAGGCTACGCTTGTGTAGGAAGCTGGGAATCCAGGTGCATAGCTGAGCAGGCAGACCATATGCCGGTAGCTTGGAGAGAAGACTTCTGTGCCAGACCCTGTCGAAAGCCTTAGAGATATCGAGGCTGACAGCCAACGATTCTCCATGCTTGTCGATAGCTTCACCCCAGAGGTGTGTTACGTACGCTAGAAGATCACCTGTGGACCGTTTTGGTCGAAACCCGTACTGACGATCATTAATTAGACAGTGATCTTCTAGGTAATGGATCAGTTGGTTGTTTAGAATCCGTTCCATCACCTTACAAAGTATTGAGGTAATAGCTATTGGCCGATAATTTGCCGGGTCAGACCGATCCCCTTTTTTGGGAACCGCTTGCACATTAGCTCTTCTCCAAGCCCCCGGCACACATCCCGAAGAGAGAGAAAGTTGGAACAGGCGCGTTAACACAGGAGACAGCTCCGCCGCGCACTTCTTCAGCACAATTGCTGGTATTCCATCGGGACCGCTAGCTTTCCGTATATCGAGTGATTGCAGCTCCGCACGCACATCACGTTGCCTGATTTTGATGTCAGGCATCGTGTGGCCACATGTAGGTATTGTTGGTGGCTGCGCACTACAATCATCGATCACAGAGTTGTCGGCAAAGAGTTTAGCCAGGAGGTCGGCTTTCTCCTGCGGACTGTGAGATAGCGATCCGTCCGGATTTCTGAGTGGTGACAGCGAAGGTTGGCAGAAATTGTTTTGCACAGACTTGGTCAGACGCCAGAACCTACGGGAGCCCCTAGGATGCGAAATAAGGTCATGACCATTCTGTACAATGCGCTGTGCATCCGCTCTCGTGTATGCCTTCCTACAGGACTTGGAATTTTTATTGTAGTTTGCTTTCAGTGAGTCAATGTTAGATGCCCCGCTAATGCAGCCGTTGATCCACGCGCGATATGCCGCCTGCTTAGATGATACAGCGTCGGCACATTCACGAGTGAACCAACGGTTACGCGTGCCCCTATTGATGAGATCTGAGCTAGGAATGTAGTATTCCATTCCTAACATGATCCCATCAGCAACAGCAGCGGCACTAGCTGTCGGGTCATTCCCACTGAAGCAACGTTCCTTCCAAGGGACTGACGCATAGTAATCGCGCATACCGTCCCAATCTGCCGACTTATAGTGCCAAACGCGACGTTTGCATACAGCTGATGGCGGCAGCTTGGCCTGTGGCACTTTGGTAGATATAAGGCCGTGATCCGAAGAACCAAGTGGAGCTTGAACCACAACCTGATATTCCACCGGGTGAGAAGTCAGCAGAAGATCCAGTAGAGAAGGCGCTTGCCCATCAATGTCTGGGATCCTGGTGGGCTGATCAACCAGTTGGGTCAAGTCGTGTGTGAGAGCAAAAGCATGAGCAGTTCTTCCAGCATGGTCAGTTTTGAGGGATTTCAACCATGATTCATAGTGAGCATTAAAATCCCCCAAAAACACCAATTCCGCGTTAGGAAACTGCTCTTGCGCAGCATCTGCCACCCGACTAAGATGGTCAAATAATCGGCTTGTCTCCAAGTCACCATTGTGGGATCTGTAGAGGCACACGTAGACTCGACTCTGACGAACCAGGTCCACACGTACCACCAACATGGAGAAGGAGGGGTCCTTCAAGCAGCGCAATCGGTGACAACAAACATCCGCCCTGACGAACAAGCATACTCCGGCTTTCGCTTTAAAAGATTCTTCAAGCATGTAGCCGGGATAGTTAAGGTAGCTGGTGTCGGCAGGGCGGAGTATTTGCGTCTCCGTGAGAAACAACATTGCTGGCCGTGCTGTCTCGAGATGGTGGTGGACAGCGTGGAGTCCTCGGATGTTAGAGAACTCGACCTCAAACAGCGTGGGTATGGTGGGGGTGTGCACCGCTGAACGACCGTTATTTCTTAGTTGCGCTACCATTTGGAAAATTAAAGAAAAGAGACGTGAAGCGAGCGACGTATTGCCACGATAGGGATGGGCAAAGTATGGAGGCGTGTTTTCCCAAATGGTTGCCAAAAGGGAAAATATACTGATCCGCCGGACGGAAGGGCCCCCGAACCCCCCCGGAAGTGGCCGCCGGGACCCCACCTTCCGGTCACCAACCGGCACGACGGTCCACCCCGAGATTATGCGTGGCCTGGTGGGGCAGCCTCGCGAGCTGGTTAGGCACGCTCGGGCCCCTGTACTATGCCACGGGCGGCCAGCGGAACAGCCGTTTCTTCAGGTCTCCCTGTCCGGCAGGTCAATACAGTTTCCCCCGGCATTGGTTCAACAGCAGTCTCCACTGGACCAACACCCATCGCGGCAATACTCGCACGGGCACTGGCTGTACGCTGGCTGACCTCGAAACGCGGTTGCAAGCCACTTCACGAGTTTTTCACCATGCGTACGGTGGTAACAAGCCAGGCGGATGTTAGCATCCTACCACCAAATGAGCAGATGGTCGCTCAGATATCCCTTAGTCGCCTCTTACGACACCCATGGGAAAGAGAGGGGCAGTGAAATGTATTCTTTCTCCGTCACTGCACGGACAAGCTTGTTACATTTATATTATATAAACTATGGATTCATTATAGCAACATTAAATACGTGTTCATTGTTCATGTATTAGTAATCACATTCAAACATATTATCGATGCCACATCCTGTCCAGTAACGCGTGTCATTTCACGGTCGAATGCATGAGAAGTTAGGATGCATGATAGGGAGTAGAACGAAGGGCCTTGATACACTAATGGGGACTATTAAATGATTGCTTACCATATACCACTCCTGTTGCTCACTGTGACTCACCACTTCTTCGTCCAATTGAGCATTCGGCTAAGTTTTTTCGAACGCGAGCAATCAAAAGCAGGCTCTGAATTTAAGCTGACATCGTCTTTTAGACATTTAATTTTATTTCAGTGTTGTTTTTATAATATAATTTTGACCGATTACGGCTGAGCCAAGAATATTTAGACCGTTGTTGTGTAAAGTAACTTATTTTCAATGAATTAAATTTTGTTTTCTATTTGATAAATATGCATATTATTATTAGATAGCAATTACAGTATTTATTGATTTTTTTGATGTTATTGCTTCAATACAACTTTTATAAATGTATATTTTTAATAATTATTATAATAAATGCCACAAAATATTTTTTAATCATAATATTAATTGATTTTGGGCTCAATATTGTTTATATTTAATTTTAGTTTTTATATTTTCATTTTCTTTCATTCATGTTTGTAAATTTATAAGACTTTAATACCAGTTATCATTAAAAAAATCCTTAAATAAAATCATAATATAAATATGCACAAATACACAAATGATAGATTACATATATGTTTGTGTATTTACCAATTCTCTACCTTTCTAGCTACTTTGTTAGTCTAGGCTGAAATTCCGTTACGTCAACTGTTTACTCTTCGTCAGTACTCAGCCTACGTCAATTCCATTTAGAAGCCGCACATCTACTGTTTGCGTAATCAAATGCGTTTACAATTTTTATTATATTTTTGCTAACAAAATTTTGTACGTTTTCTTATATTATCTTTTAATTAAAGAGTTCAGCTAAGTAAAAAAACATGTTTAAACGTTTCCAACAAAATGATATTAATTATACTTCTTACAAGTTACAGCCCACGCCTTCGGTTGTGTGTGAGGAGGATTCTTGCCTTATGTCATGTAATTCGAATCATGAAATTTTGTATAGGCGTTGTCAAAAGTCGAAAGTCTTCAACCAATGCGTCTTACCTGCCATGACATACGGTGCCAAAACGTGGACACTAACTGTACTGTACTGTACTGTGGAGCTTTAGCGCACTTTGGGAGAGGTCCATGTTCAGCAGTGGACGATGATTGGCTGTTGATTGATTGTTGTGAGGCGTACACACTGAATTATCATTATTTATGCTATTATATAAATACATACATAATAATATTTTAGAGAAAAACTCAATTGCAAAGATAATTAGTATATATATATCATAGTAATGCTTGTTTTGAAGTTTAAATTGCTACAATAAATTGCAAAAAACGCTTTAAACATCACAATGGTTTATCAATACATAGATTATTTTCAAGCTAACTGCGCATCACAAAAACAATTTATTCTTTCCAAAGTTTTTATAAGGCATTTTAAGTGCAGCATGTAAATACAGAACAGCGATACGGATTTGGTTGAGCAAATACTGTGGTTCCGGATAAAACGTACCGGGTTTATGGCCGCCGATTTTTAAAGGAAATTGCTTCGAATTCTATTCCTCTTTATCTAAAATCAGTAGCGCGTGATCAGTGTGATTATTGTTATTGCTCTAAACGATATCGAGTTCGATAAAGATTTTGAATCGTTTAGTTTTATTCGATTCGTTTTACCTTGTAATTAAGGTAGAGCCTATTGCTGATATTTAATTATGAATGTAAAAAGCAGTTGATTTAAATGTACGTGCAATTTAGTCAACGCCTTTTTTATTTTGTGTTATGCATAAAAAGTTTTTTTTTGTTACTTACCACCACTTTAGTCACTTTATTTACAAAAATATTTGAGATGTTACTTTACAATTACATTATATTTTAAAACAAAATGAATAAAATAAATAACTGTATATAAATTGCATACTGTCTTTAATTAAATTCTACAGCATGTTGCTTTTACAATTTCAAGTTACAGTAATAGCTTTTAGTCTGATATATCCTTCAGAACATCAAATAAGTCATATATACAAGTAATGAGCCGAGATAGCCCAGTGGTTAGAACGCGAGAATCTTAACCGACGATAGTGGGTTCAAACCCGGGCAATCACCACTGAATTTTCATTTGTATTTATAATTCATATCGTGCTTGACGGTGAAAGAAAACAACGTAAATAAACCATGCATTTGTCTAATTTTACTGAAATTCTGCCACATGTGCATTCCACCAACCCGCATTGGAGCAGCGTGGTGAAATAAGCTCCAAACCTTCTCCTTGATAAGGAGAGGAGGCCTTAGCCAAGCAGTGGGACATTCAAAAGCTGTTTCTATCTACGTGTAGATTAATGCATTTACAAAAGTGGCAACGTCGGTTAAATTTAAGAATTGTATATATTTTTATGATTGCATCGCGCTACCCTCAGTTTAGACCTGCATGGAAATATCGCAGGATTTTCATTTCATTGTTTGAATCTATTGAGCGGCAATGTTCTATCGGCATCAGGGTGTGCATCATTAAAAAATAAACAGAAACATTCTCATATTACTGATACAAACAATTGAATAAAAGGATTGCACTTATAATATATATATATCCTTATATAACATCGAATTTAATTAAAAAAAATATATATATTGATTAAATTTTGGCTAAGCCATTAACACGATAATGTAATCCTTATAAAATGAAAAAGATTTGGCTTGAGATTGAAAAATTGTGCAGACGTATGTTTTATTGATTTTACTCTAAACCAAAATTAAAAAAATGTCCTTGATATGCTATAATATTATTAAATATGACCAATATCCTATTCAAGGTATATTCGACAACTTTTATATTAATAATATAAAAAATATTGATTTCTAAGCAAGCTGTTATATATAAGACATTTGGGTCGCCTCCTACCCAACGTAGGAGGACTGGGATCGCTATGTCGGCGCCTCTATGCCGACGTAGTGAGGTCGATGGCACTTTACGGTGCCCCGACATGGGTCGATGCGCTCACTGCTCACAACCGGGCCCTCCTGCGGAGGCCGCAGAGGGTAATAGCGGTAAGAGCGATAAGAGGGTATCGTACGGTGTGTTGGACAGCGGCGACGCTCCTCGCGGGCGATCCGCCCTGGGAACTCCAGGCGGAGGTGCTCACAGGGGTGTACCGCTTCCAGGCCGAGGCGAGAGACCGCGGCGACCGTCCAGGGTCGGCGAATGTTGGGCGGATCAGGGCTCTAGCCCAGCAAGCCCTGATACCCCGATGAGTGGAAGATCTGGGGTCCCCCACAGTGGGCCTGGCGACAGTGGAGGCGGTACGTCCCCACTTGAGTCGCTGAGGCACGCTCTCGTTTAGGTTGACGCAGGTACTTACCGGACACGGCTGCTTCGGTAAGTACCTGCACAAGATAGCACGGTGGGAAATGTCACCTTCCTGCCACAAATGTGGTGCGCCAATCGACACGGCGCAACACACCCTGAAGAATTGTGCCGCGTGGCCCCAGAGGCTTTCCCTGGCGGCAGTTGTCGGCGGAGACCTCTCCTTGCCGAGCATCATCAACGCGATGCTCGGAAGCGATGATTGCTGGTCGGAAATGGTCTCCTTCTGTGAAAATGTAATGTCGCAGAAGGAGGCCACAGAGTGGGAGCGGGAAGAGGACGCCGCTGCAAACCTGCTCCGCCGAAGAAGACTGGTGAGAAGAATAAGGCGCTATGTGCACCTTCTCCCTCCGCCGCAATAGGCGTCGCCAGGACTAGGGGGTTCTCAGTACCCTGGTAATCCCTCTAGAGAATGGAGGCCTTCATACGCAGGCCGCCTGTCAGAGCGTCGCGATAGCATGCGCAAGAGATCCCGTGGCGCTCCTCGTTATGACGGAAAAGGTACCGCTGGTTTTTTAGTGGGTATTCCATTGTTTGGGGTGCACTCAGCGCCTCGGACATTGGCGAGCCCCACATACCCCCACTGTTCCCGTGGGGGAAACGCGTAGTGCGTTTTTCCAGCGTAAATATATATATATATATATATATAAAACATGATAAATATATATATATATAAGATACATAAAACATGATAAATATATATATATATATAAAACATGATAAATATATATATATAAGATACATAAAACATGATAAATATATATATATATATATATATATAAAACATGATAAATATATATATATAAGACATGACGTCTTACCTATTACACTTCGAGCCGATGCTCATTGTTAGGCATGAGTTGTTGAGTCTTCCGAACCTTGTGGACACGAAACATTGTGATTTGGTATCAACATAACAATAGTGAGTGAGTGCTAACCTTCCCAAAAAGCATGTCACTGATCTACGATAAATAATAATAATAATAATGATAATTATAGAAATAAATTAAAATACTATTAGCAAGCGTACATATAAACAAAACATTTAAACCCAACTTTATGGTCACCCTTTTGACAGATATAAGTGATTCGCTTCGTTCCGGCTGACAAAGCCGAATGATTCCGCGAGTATAGTGATTGCTGTGCTGTAGTTTCGGTTCGATGCCCAGTCGATAATCGAGCCAATCAGACCGCGATGTGACCTATTGATCTGTTACAATGGTTTTTTTAGGAAAACGTTTATAAAGCGTTTAATATATCATATCGCTTTTTTCCATATACAAATCCGAATCCCATTACAATTTATCAAACAATTTCGACTTAAAACCTCGACTGAATGTGCAAGTCTCAATGCATAGAAAGGTAATTTAACCGAGGTTGTTGATTTAAAGCTTCACTACATCTCATTTATTTAAAACATTCTAAAGAAAAAATGTTTTGCTAAGCTAATATCTAGGTAATTTTTAATAAGCTTCACTATTTATAATGGAGCTAATCTCATTTCTCTGCAAAGTATGTATATAAAACTACAGCGGAAATTCAACACATCAAAATCTATTTAGACAGACTTTAGAGGCAAGAGTTAGTGGTAGAACAAAGAGAGATTTAAAGTTAAACCTGACGGTAAACATGGCTTTGTTGGTCTTTTAAAAAATCTAAGAGAGATGTTGCTTATTTTCCTAGTTAATTGCTGTTACATACTATAAAACAAGATCATAATAAGAACCGCAACTGTGTGCTGATGTTAAGCATATGGGTTTTGCATCCGCTTAGAAGCATAATATCTAAAACTATATGAATTGCTTAAATCAAGAAATTGGATAAATGTATAAAGATTTAATTTAAAAAATGTATTGTAAAATATTCTACATGAGACAGTAACAATCAAAGCCTGTGTATGTCCGACTGCTGGGCTAAGGCCTCCTCTACCTTTTTAAGGAGAATGTTTGGAGCTTATTTCACTAATTTTTTGTACATGTACAAACTACTACATCAGACGTTTTTCACTAATGTGATAATTAACCCTGTCATAGAAACCTATTTCTCATATAACTCTCAATAATATGAAAGAGACTCAATATTATGTCCGACTTATTTATACTTAAAGAAAAGTAAATCAAACAGATATATAAGGACATTATCTATCAGATACAGACACGGATTATTATAATTTAGTTTGTACAATAAACTACAATATAAAAAAAAATCTATATTCATATAGCATGCATAGCGTACTCTTGTGCACGAGTGCCATTTTCGCTTATTCGCTTAGGATTAAGCGATATGGGAAGATGATCTTACACATGCGGTGAATAGAACAGGTGCAGGACAAATAACTTTACGTTCTTTTGGAGTTTTGGGAATGTAAGCACAGCTAACTCCTTCACTCCGGCGAACTGTTCAGAATAACTTAACAGAAAAAGCCAATTATGTTTTGGTGACCTGAGCCGCGGCTTAACTTATCAGGCTGCAGACATCATCACCTTGGGATTGGAATTTATGTACAAATGTCATGTCATGTGCTAAAAAAGTCACTTGAAAAAAAAATACAAAACCTATGAAGCGATTTTTTTTAATATTTTGCTTTGTAAAAAATATTATCATTAATAAAATTTTAAATGAATCGCCAAGTTCAATACGTGTTGGCAGGCTGCTGGCACTCAGTCAATTACGAGTCTGATAATAATTAGTATTTTCATTTTCATTGTCACATGTATGAAATATTTGATATTTTCGTTAAAAATCATTGCTCGTTCACAGACAATAAGATAATAAACGCCTACGAATGGTCGTAACTACCCCATTGTATGCAGAACGGAATCGATATTTTTTTACTATTCAGTGGAAACCTTCAGAAAGGTACACGGGCTCTTGGAGAGAAAACGGGTTAAGTGGGATTTTTACCCACTAAAATCACTACGCTGATCTTCTTAGTCACGGATCGAAAGGTTTTGAGATTGTATCGATATGAGACATCCCCCTCACGTTCAGCGAAGCTTTCCTCAGAGAGTGAAAGATGATTTCACTCTTTCCTAACTGCACTCCTCTTTAACGCATACGGCCAGGCCTTCCTGGCTGCTATTCTCCTCAGCTTAGGTTACTATAACTAATCTCAAAGTGTGCTTACCGATGCTATGAAGGTTAACAACACTTCTCAACTCCACAACTCAAATATCTTGTATATCAAAGGAATTATTTTACTATTCCGTTTCCGGAATTCGTACCCAAGACTTTGGTATAAACTAACAACTAAATCAATGAGCCAATTATTTTCCATCACCAAATTTTGGTCAGAACGAGATTATTAAAACGACATAGACGTTTGTCTATTAGAACATCTCATCTTTAACAGAAATCATCAAAGCGAATAGTTTATAATACAGTTATTTAATTAATATTCTTTTGATTATTCCAATAATGTTTATTAAGAATTTATAAGCAAATATTACAATGTATGATAAAAAACGCCCGTTTTATAGGTTTTAAAAACACTGTGGGATAGCTTATTTGGTGACGTCTATACTAAGACCTGGCAATCTATAATAAAACGTAATCTACATTATCAAATTTAGTTAAACCTTATTGCTCAAGCATAACACTTCTAATTTTCATAACAGTACAATAAAAAAACACAACATATTATTATCTTAATCTATGATATAATGTAATATTTCTATTTACTTAAAATTTATTAGGCAACACGCCCGCGGTCGCAAAACACGGGGACTTAAATTTTGTTTTAAATAATTCGTTAATTGTTCGCGAACTTGCCAGCCTTTCTTAGAAACTGTTTTCGTTTCCGTAAATATTTGTTAAAATTTTCTTAAAACAATTAACAACTTATAAAAAAATATAATATAAGCTTTCAGTTTCAAAAAAATTGAGACAGTATCAAGTACCAGTTATATAGTAATAAAAAAAGAACTATAAGAGCCGCTTTCATGTTAACCCTTATCTGCCCAAGAGTACGTTTTTGACCTACTTAAAAATCCAACACAAAAAAAACACGTGATAATTATAAAAATCGGTGCTAAAAAAGTTATGAACAAATATGGAATAACAAATATATATTTTAAAAAAATAATCTTCACATAGATATATGTTAAGGAACCAGTATCCATACAGGGACATAGTTAATAATTGTTAGAGGTCACATCGACCCTTCTCACCCGTTCCTTCCCATTCACTGAACATCCCCTTTTTTAATCCGGAACTTATGAGCGTGTAAATGTAACGGCAAGGGTTAATATCGTATTTTATTAGGGACATTTCGGGGCGATGTTTTGAGGGCGTGATTACGTATCTGTACTACGAGAACATGTGAAAGAAATGTCTTGAAATATGTTTAAGAATTTTCATAAACCCAGAAAACGCAAAATATATTAACAGATAAGTAAAAATTTTATTGCACTCATATTAAAAATGGCAAGTTTTAAGAAAATTGAAATGAAGTTGGAATATGTACAAATCACTTTTTGTTTGACTTGATAAACTCATTTTTTTTATTTATATAATCGGTACAAAAACTATTAATGCCGAATTAGACGTTATCTTTATATCAAATTCTTCTGTTTTCCAGAGCTCGCGCCAGACAAGAAATTAAACACGACATTGTCTTTCGAGAAATAATGTAATTATTCATTTGTTATAAATTCTTATTATATCATAAAATCTTCGTTTAGTTCTCTATTTTTAAATATATTTTTTGTAAAAGATACAATTAATAAATCAATAATACATAAATTTAGTTAAACACTAATTGTTTTAAGTGTAAAAATTTTAACAAAAATTATAAGGCATTATTAAGATTGTAAAGTAAATAGTATTCGCCCTTCGCAACGAAAGACTGTGAGGCGTGGTGCAATTTTAGTTAGCAAATTATGTTTAAACTTGGTTACGATACTTCTTTGTTTTGAAGATTTTCATGGCGGTCAAGCTTATATCTTTGGAAGGGCAAAGGGAAGTCTCTTAAAATTCCCGTATTACTTATTTCGCAGACGCAGTGACACAAATTGCGTACCTTGGTATGCGATGTATGGTAACCTTTGTATGCGTCATGAGAAGATAGCACCACAAGTATTGCACGATTTCTTACCAGAGGTTAGAATCTTTCGGAGGTACAGATAATATGCGTCCCAATTATTTTATAGTTTTTGGTTTCGCTGATATTTAAAAAAAAACGTTTTTTTTTTTTTTATTATTTTGATAATATCATATACAAAAGAGTTGTGTGTATTATTATATTAAGAGAAAGTAAGTGTTTACTATACACTTCAACATAATTTGTAAAGTATTGCATATGGAATTTTTTTTCATTTACAACGTCGAGAGGGCGAAGACATGAAAAATATTCCACATCAATCTATTCCGACAACTGGCACTGAAGTAAAAACACTAGCAGTAAGTTTCGTTTAAAACAGCGAACACGGAAACTTCCGTTCAAGATTTAACACTGTTTTAAACTCTATTCGTATTTAACAATTTCTCGGAAACGTAAATATATTATACTAGCTATCCATCCTGGTTTTGCGCTAATAAAAAAATAATTTTGTTTCGTGCTATTTTTTTAACCATTGAGATATTAAACATTCGCTAACCGGAAATAGTAACTATTTAACATTATGATAATACTAGGTGACTACCTCGTCGGTCTGTCTGGTATCTCCATTTAAGGCTACAGATCCTAGGTTCAAGCCCAGTCCTAGGGTCAAGCCCAGGTCATGTTGAAGGATCTTAGTCGTAGCACCAAGTCTGGAAGTAGGAAATGTGTACATTCCCGTGACTCAGAAAGTACGTAAATCCGTTGGTCGCAGTTGGCTAATCTCTTTTCATCCGCCGTTTCCGAAATTTTAACAGGAACACATCAGTACTTGTTATCATCTTGAATGCGTTGCCTTTTAAGTTGTTTTTTTTTATGTATAAATTATAAAGACTACTTTGCTGTCCCTAGTTAATGGTTAGAAAACAAAAAATACTGCTTGCAGTGTTAACGCGTTTAAGCACGTGGACCAACAAAAACAAGCATTAATATTTTTTTGTAATATATTAGCAATTTGTCCGTATTTAAGTTAATGACTCGTTTTTTAAGTCGAAATAATAGCGACGCTGTTCGGAAAAAAATACTTTCATTTAAAATTTTCACTTACTTCCCAATAATTTAATTACACGGTAATCCCAAACATTGTTTCATATTTCGAAGCTACCTTTACGTAACAAAACACCTTTAAATTCTCCGTGTGTTCAGCCACGCTGTAAATTTTATTGATAAGCTGAAAGATACTTCCCAAAAGCATTCATTCTTTGTTATTGGACGGAGAAATTTATTTCATTGTGATTCTTTCCCCGATTCACGCTTAGCAATAAATTCATCGCCCTAATACTACTAAATTTAGTGGCATTAAATGTCTCACTCGAACTTTGTAAAGTTTCCCTTCAGTATTGTAAATTTATACAAGTAAAAACGTTTTGGCCGAGTTCAATCTGTAACGGATACTACATACAGCGATAGCATTTAAAAATATTTAAAATATATATGAATCTAAGATTTTTCACTTATACATTATACGTTACGACGTTTATATCTCATAATAATAGACACAGACAAGTCCCAGTGTCTAAAGTTACCAGGTAAATAATTGACGAATTCATCATCCCTTATACCAGTGTATGTTAACGTTGGCTAACAATCATTGCAATTCTGAACGTAATAATTCAATTAACTAGAAAATTTAAATTAAAAGAGTGAAGAATACAAATTATAACTATAAATTATGATCATATTTGTTATTTATCAATAGCTGTATAGTAGCTGTAATTCAAATATCATTGTCCAATATAAAAAATCAAATGAATTATTCTTTTACGAGTGTATAAAATACATAACTTTACATTAAAATTAAAATTAAATCTGGTTATAATTATATAACAAGATTTAATTTTAATTCTAATACAGTTTATAACTACTTCGTTTTAAATAACAATTTATATTGTAATATTCTTATCAAAGTTATATCTTAATTTAAACACTTCATCCGTAAACGTTTTGAAAGGATTTCTCTTAATGTTTTACCTTACATAGAATTAAACTCCAGTAATTTCGAAAGGAGTAATTTTAATAATATATATATCCAATATTAATTATCCTTAAATTACTTGTGTTGAACCAAAGGATGTAACAAATATGTTAGTAATATTAAAGTACGTACTTTGAAAAAGCACGAAAAGCTGTAGGTCCTTCACCCGATTACTCTCAGGTTGTGATGATGACGAAAATGCTCCTTTGTTTACACTGTCTTGGTGGCAAATGCTTCGATCAGAAGGACATTTTCTTAATTATTTTTATAAAATTTTACTAAACTCTAAAGATAATTTTTTTCACGGATTAAACAAAGTAGTCAACAATTATTTAAAAGGTTTTAAGGGATGTGTCAATTTCTCTCTATTTTGCTCCAACGCGTTTAGTTTTTCCAAGAAAAGATTATTAAGGGATAAAAATCAAACCAGCGAATATACTACCGTAGAGCCATTAAGATTTTATTACGTTCCTACTAACAACAAAACAAAAATAAGACCTTTTAACCGACTTCAAAATAGAAGTCATAAGTTTGATGTGTGGGTTTTTATTTATATCATTTAAACTTAATTTATTTAAATAGGCTTAGCAGGAAAAATATTGATTTCTTTGATGTATACGTTTTACATAAAATCTGAAACCGTGTTAAATGCTTTTTATTGATTTTGTTTTGTTTCTCAATAAGGTAAGAACCAATTTCGATTACTTACATCGACTGATAATAAATAAGAATAAGATAAGTGAAACTGAAAGATATTTTTTTGAAGAAATACTATTTTATGGTCCTATATATTCGAAATTTCATATTACTTGTCGAATTTAATAACTAAGATCTTTACAATCATGTCATCCACATCATCACATCACCAGCCAAAAGACGTCCACTGCTGGACAAAGGCCTCCCCCAAGGATTTCCACGTTGGCCGATCTTGCGCTGCCCGCATCCAACGGCTTCCCGCGACTCGTTCTAAGTCGTCGGTCCACCTTGTAGGGGGCCTGCCCACGCTGCGTCTTCCAGTTCGTGGTCGCCACTCGAGAACCTTTCTGCCCCAGCGGCCGTCGGTTCTGCGAGCAATGTGCCCCGCCCACTGCCACTTCAATTTAGCAATTCTTCGGGCTATGTCGGTTACTTTGGTTCGCCTGCGGATTTCATCATTTCTGATTCGATCTCGCAGAGAAACTCCGAGCATAGCCCTCTCCATTGCCCTTTGAGTGACCTTGAGCCTTCTTATGAGGCCCATTGTGAGCGACCACGTCTCTGATCCATAAGTCATCACTGGCAACACACACTGGTCGAAGACTTTCGACTTGAGACACTGCGGTATTTGGGATGAGAAGATATCGTGTAGCTTCCCGAACGCTGCCCAGCCGAGGTGAATTCGACGATTGACCTCTTTCTCGAAGTTGGACCTACCTAGTTGGATGGTCTGACCTAGGTAGACATAGTTGTCTACAACTTCGAGTGCAGAATTTCCAACCTTGACTTGAGTTTTTTTTTTTTTTTTTATATTCGCCGTGAGGGCAAATGACTCTACTCCACCTGATGGTAAGTGGTAGTAGAGTCCAAACGCGACGACGGCCAGTACAGACGGGAAAAACGTTCTGCACTAGCCGCCTCCGCCTTGCCGGCCCGCAAGATACCTCTTCACGCCTCGTTTGAAGGAACCCGGGTTGTAAGAGGAGGGGAACACGTGAGCTGGTAAGGAATTCCATTTTTTGGAAGTGCGACAAAGAAAGGAGTTGCCAAATTTCTTGGTTCGCGATGGAATTGATGTCACAGTTAGGCGGTGACATCGAGAACCAGCTAAAGGAGCCATCCCAAAGGTGCGAGCAATATTCCACGCAAGACCGTACCTGTGTTTTGTACAGCAGGCACAATTGTTGCGGCGTGAAAAAGCGCCGCACCTTGTTCAGAACTCCGAGTTTCCGTGAAGCTGTTTTTATAACAGCCTCGAGCCGCCCTTGGACTAAGGTCGCAGCGAACGTCAATCCCCAGCATGGCGATTTTGCTTTGCATCACCAGCGGAGTACCACAGAGGGAGGGAAGAGGGGAAAATGTTGACTTTTTCGCCGTGAGAGCGCATACCTGTGTTTTCTTGGCATTAAACTCAACAAGATTATCAGAGCCCCATTTGGTGATGAGCTCTAACATCCTATCGAGTTCAATGACAAGATCCTTCCGCCTCTCCTCAATTTCCGCTCGCCCAGCCACTGCGCGTCCGTGGTATCCACCATGCACTGTACTATCGTCTGCATAGCAATGTATGTTCCCAAGAGAGAGCATATCATTGATATGCAAAAGAAAGAGTATGGGAGATAGCACAGATCCCTGGGGGACCCCAGCATTCACTACATAGAATTGTGAAGCGCAACCATCAACTAAAACACGAAGGCTACGCTTGTGTAGGAAGCTGGCAATCCAGGTGCATAGCTGAGCAGGCAGACCATATGCCGGCAGCTTGGAGAGAAGACTTCAGTGCCAGACCCTGTCGAAAGCCTTGGAGATATCGAGGCTGACAACCAACGATTCTCCATGCTTGTCGATAGCTTCACCCCAGAGGTGTGTTACGTACGCTAGAAGATCACCTGTGGACCGTTTTCGTCGAAACCCGTACTGACGATCATTAATTAGACAGTGATCTTCTAGGTAATGGATCAGTTGGTTGTTTAAAATCCGTTCCATCACCTTACAAAGTACTGAGGTGATAGCTATTGGCCGATAATTTGCCGGGTCAGACCGATCTCCTTTTTTGGGAACCGCTTGCACATTAACTCTTCTCCAAGCCTCCAGCACACATCCCGAAGAGAGAGAAAGTTGGAACAGGCGCGTTAACACAGGAGACAGCTCCGCTGCGCACTTCTTCAGCACTATGGCTGGTATTCCATCGGGACCACTAGCTTTCCGTACATCAAGTGATTGCAGCTCCGCACGCACATCACGTTGCCTGATTTTAATGTCAGGCATCGTATGGCCACATGAAGGTATTGTAGGTGGCAGCGCACTACAATCATCAATGACGGAATTGTCGGCAAAGAGTTTAGCCAGGAGATCAGCTTGCTCTTGCGGACTGTGAGCTAGAGATCCGTCCGGATTTCTGAGCGGTGACAGCGAAGGTTGGCAGAAATTGTTTTGCACAGACTTGGTCAGACGCCAGAAGCTACGGGAGCCCCTAGGATGCGAAACAAGGTCATGACCAATCTGTAAAATGCGCTGTGCATCCGCTCTCGTGTATGCCTTTCTACAGGACTTGGAATTTTTATTATAGTTTGCTTTCAGTGAGTCAATGTTAGATGCCCCGCTAATGCAGCCGTTGATCCACTTGCGATATGCCGCCTGCTTAGATGATACAGCATCGGCACACTCACGAGTGAACCAACGGTTACGCGTACTCCTACTGACGAGATCTGAGCTAGGAATGTAGTATTCCATTCCCAACAAGATCTCATCAGCAACAGCAGCGGCACTAGCTGGCGGGTCATTCCCACTGAAGCAACGTTCCTTCCAAGGGACCGACGCATAGTAATCGCGCATACCGTCCCAATCCGCCGACTTATAGTGCCAAACGCGACGTTTGCATACCGCTAGTGGCGGCAGCTTGGCCTGTGGCTCTCTGGTAGATATAAGGCCGTGATCTGAAGAGCCAAGAGGAGCCTGAACCACAACCTGATATTCCACCGGGTGAGAAGTCAGCAGAAGGTCCAGTAGAGAAGGTGCTTGCCCATCAATGTCTGGGATCCTGGTGGGCTGATCAACCAGTTGGTTCAAGTCATGTGTGAGAGCAAAAGCATGAGCAGTCCTTCCAGCATGGTCAGTTTTGAGGGATTTCAACCATGATTCGTGGTGAGCATTAAAATCCCCCAAAAACACCAATTCCGCGTTAGGAAATTGCTCTTGCGCATCATCTGCCACCCGACTAAGATGGTCAAATAATCGGCTCTGACGAACCAGGTCCACACGTACCACCAACATGGAGAAGGACGGGTCCTCCAAGCAGCGCAGTCGGTGACAGCAAACATCCTTCCTGACGAACAAGCATACTCCGGCTTTCGCTTTGAAGGATTCTTCAAGCGTGTAGCCGGGATAATTAAGGTAGCTGGTATCGGCAGGACGGAGTATTTGTGTCTCCGTGAGAAACAACATTGCTGGCCATGTTTAAGTGCTTCCAATACATGTTAAATGAAATGTTTTAAGGTTAAATATAATATACTACTTAAACCTAACTAATGTTATAAATGCGAAAGCGAGTTTGTTTGTTACGTTTTCACGTCTTAATTACTCAACTATCATCATAATTTTTTTTCATGCGCGTTTTCAATGCCTGTTCCCTAAAAAAACATAGGGTACTTAACAACCACCTCTACACACGCGGGCGAAGCCACCGGTGGAAACTAGTTTTCTATAAAATGTACAAGGAAATAACAGAAATTATGTTACGCCTCAAGCGATCGAGTTACATGAACCGTCCAATCAAACGGTTAGCGTATTATATACTGGAATAAATACATATTCCGTATGATATATAATGCTAACGATGTATAAGAAACGCAAGACGGCTATTGATATGAGACGGCTATTGATATGAAATTGGAAAATCAATATTAAAAACTTGTTCATATGCGTTTTGGTCTAGAGAGTTAATAAAAGTAAAACGTAAGGTTAAGGTAAAAAACAGTTTTTATATGTCTCAAGCAATTTGAAAGCGCTTTAGCATTGAATGTTTTTGAACGTTTTCTAGGATACTCTTGTAAAGGTATACATAGCCTAAAGCAATTACTAACACAGTATAGTTGCATAAAAGAGGTGACTAGTTTATGTTTGCTCCTATCATGTAAATATTTTTATGAAAATCATGTATGTTTTTTTTACTGACTATAAATTATATTAAAATATATATATTGAGTGACAGTCTAAACTTATTAACGTTAAATTTCCTTAAATTTACTTCTTAGTGAAACAAGGCCTCGGTCAGCGTCCAAGTCAATTCTATTGGACAAAATTATCATCATTTAAAAGAAAATTTTCATCACTATTAACATCAAAATTATATAGCAATGATCTGAGCTCGAACATTTCCTCTACTTCATTTTTATGTCATATCTATGGATGCGAAATTAATTCAAGTGTCATTAATTCAGCAGATATGTTCATACAATCAATTTTTCTGATACATTAGTTATTGCATTATGATGTTAAAGCCTCAATAAAAAAGATTGGGCTATATTCGAATTCCAATAGGAAAAAATCTGTCTCCATCGTTTCAGATTATCGTTCGTGATTTGAATCTTAAAAGATAAAATGTTTTTGTAATCTTCAAAATCAAAATGTTGGAAGCACAAGCTGTAACATAAAATACTACTTAATGTAATTACATTTGATTTACTTGAATACACTGATTATAGTAAAATTCTAATTAAAGTTAATTGTTACAAACGTTAACATTATAACTTCATTTGAAATATCAATTAAGGTAAAAGAAGTGGGCAGGCTGCAGAACGATATTTAAAAATGAAGTTCTCTTAAATGCAAGTGATTCCAATATTATTAAGCACTCACTCATATTAGCCGACCTAACTACAAACCGGTAATTAAAATGCTCTTTATTTACATAGTAAAAGCGCACTTTGTATCGTTCCATTCGAAAAAATGGATATAATTACATAAACATTATATACAATAGTTTACAATATAAACCGGTGCAGCTTTCATTTTATAATTCCAGTGCAAATCAAGTATAATTCGAGGTACATCGAGTGTGTACATATAATGTGTTATATGTTACTCGACGTGCCTCTGATATCAAGTTATATATAAATAGTGAATCTATGAATGAAGTCTCCAATTAAGTATGCAATGGAATAGAAATGCAATAGATACTTGTAGCAAAATACATTGGTTTTCTAAGATGTAAGAACTTATGATATAAGATATTTTTTTATAGTATAGGTAGGCGGACGAGCATATGGGCCACCTGATGTTGAATGGTCACCAATGCCCCTAGACATTAAATTTGTAGGAAATGTTAATTATCACTTACATCGCCAATGCGCCACCAACCTTGGGAACTAAGATTTCATGTCCCTTGTGCCTGTAATTACACTGGCTCACCCATCCTTTAAACCGGAACACAACAATACTAAGTACTGCTGTTTTGCGGTAGAATATTTGGTGAGTGGGTGTTACCTACTCAGACGATCTTGCACAAAGTACACTTCAGTGTACGCCTATTTGTTTGCCAAGGTATATAAATAATAATCTGCCAAAAAAAAATGTAGTATTACCTCGTGGAAACACAGAGTATCGTACCTGAAATATTGGTAATGTCATTGATGATGTATTTAGTGAAATAATTCCGATATGAAAAACTCGAGACGAATTAATGTAGTCATTATAGCAAATTGAGCAATTTGCTGTAACGGTCTATTCTATTAGCAACCTGACTAGATACTAAATAAGCGTATATTTTTTCATATCATTGATACAATAAATTGATATTACTGTGATATAATGTGTGAATATAATATTTGGACTATTTTTAAAGACATCATAAGACTAATATTCATTTATACGCAAAAAGTGCTTAGCAAAATAAGTGTATTAAAAAAATAAGTACTAAAGTACAAAATAGATTTGATAAATATATAGATTGAAATCATTCCGGTATCACAGATAGGATTTATCGTCGTCCACAATTCGAAGCTGCACCTGTATAACTTAGCGGTAACAGCCTCTATGTGAACAAGAACTATTGTTTGGGTTTAATACATATCTTTTTATTATTTTGAACAGCTTTAAACATAAAGAGCCTCGGATCCGCAACGCCGATTATACTAAACATGGATAAAAAAAAAATCTTTTCTCTTCAAAACTTTACGTTTACTGACATAAAAGGCTTAACTTCTCACCTATACATATAAAAATACTATGATATTTATAATTTATGTCTGCTTAAAAAAACCACAAAAACCACTAAAAATAAATTATTTTATAATTTATTGATAAAATTTGTGCTCAAAATGTTTTCACTAATAAATATGTACAATTGTTTACAAAACTTCCCTCGTAAAATAACTTAATTCAAAGAGACATCATACATAACTGTCACCTATGAATAATTAGGCCATAATTCTCACGTAAAATATATACGAGCGACCGTCCAGCGCTCAGAGATAGACCCAAATGAAGTATGCTGAATTAAAATGTAATCACATTTGTTATAAAAACATCCCGAGTCCGTTACATAAACACTTTTATAAATATAATAGTTAAGCAGAGTCACCGTATGAGTTATGAGTAGAATTTTTTTTTTTTGAAAGGTGATAATTGATCTTAAAGCAAATAGAACACTAAATTTTTCACAACGTAATAAGCAACATTATGTTGATTCTGATAGATAGTAAGTCATAAGTAAATCGATATTAACATAAAAAATAAATTTATGGATGCTTAAAACTATAATAACAGTGTTAATATTTTCATGTATGATAATTATTAATAGTTCTTTTAATATTAAATACACATTAATATTACTTGAAATGTATTCAACCAAATCTTTTATTTGTCGTGCAGACAAAATTAAAACAACAACATTGTCAAAATTCAAAGTATTACCATTATATAATGACGTTATGTTCTTCCATTAATATTTTCGTTATGGTCGAGCAAGGATATAATTCAGCAAAATCGTCCCATACCTGTCAACATAAAAGTACCGAACCGGCAATTCCACCAAAAGTCTCTCTCCGTAGTTATCCCGTAACGCACTTCGCAATATCCCTTGAGGGTGACGAGAGAAATGGTGCATGCTAGACAAATTTTATTACATTCTGAAATTTTCTGGAATGTAAATGAAATCTTATAGTAAGGACCTAGAGTTTAACTTCGACAACATCTCATTAAAGGCAATACGACTCAATGTGGCGTGCTGGAAAAAGTTTTGCATAGAAGTGAAGATTTTGTTAGCAGATAGGCTTGGCCCAGTCTTAGAAACGGTTAAGGTGAAGGTGCTTTGGCATGTGCCCAAAAAACGGTTAGAAGATTGGATTCGAATTTTAATAATATTTGCATTAATTTTTGTATAATATATTCAATTGTAGTTCAAGCTCAAAAAACCGTTTAAAAACAAGTACAATTTATAATTGTCATACACCTGTCTTAGAAGTTATCTCTTGTAACACTATTGTCTCTTGATCTTCAGCTTTTGAATTAATTATTGGATTTGATCATTATTACCAAATAGTCCAGGGTATACAGAACCCAATTGGTCGTTATTAATAAAAGAATATTGTAAAACATCATTGTTTCAAAACCGAATGGATATATTATTTAATTTGAAAATTGTATCAAGTTTTTTTTTCATTCGAAATTCACGTGAACCATTCATTCACGTAAAACAATTTGGCCCGTGTGCTGCTAATGTCATGTTCTTCAAACAACATTTTTGTTCTGACATATGTTCTTCATAAATCAACTCAGCACTACATATGCTCTGAATTGATTCCCTAGACCCGAGTCTGACACTAGTCTACGCTATAAAACTGTAATCGGGTATCTGAATTGCCAGAATAAAAATTTTTAGTATTACCATAAACCAATAAAATATAAATCTTGCAAAGTACAAGGTAATATAAATGGTTATACAATGTAGATATTTTATTATTATATGAATGGTTTATATCATAGGAAAATTAGGTAATTTTGTCATCACCAATGGGCTAATGATGATATTCATTATATAGTTTCGATAATAATATTGGATATGAGTAGATCATATACATAGAAAATCCAAAGGTCTGACTTATAAGTCGTAGATTAGGGTCATACCTTATATTACTTAATATGTAAGAGATAAAACATGTTTAATAAATAGCAATATAAAAATGGTAATAATATTTGACATTTAAAAGCTCAAAAAATGCCCCTTTTAAGTTCTCGGAGAAATTATTAAGTAGTGAAAATTTAAAGGGAGCAACACTAAATTAAGCACACCAGCGGCTATCTTTGGAAAATATTACTGTTAAATGTAACGAAATAGAGATAAATGCTAAGAAAAAAAAGATAAGGAGTGTTCGGCAAATTAAATTGGAAACTTCACGTGCGCTTTGAACTCGAACGAGCAATGTGTTACGTAAGCAATTAAATTTTACACTTAAAGCTGAACGAATAGAGTCTAATTTTTAGTAATACGCTTATTTTAGATAAGATTTTATTATTTGCGAATGGAAGACGGAAAATTTGTGTCGTATCGGATTTTAATTTCTTCTCGGAAGAATTAATGACTTTGCTTTCGGCTTGGCTTCTCGATTCATACGTTAGAAAGTCTGTTGGGTTTGAATTGGAAATATTTATATAGCGGCGTTCAATACTCGACAAAGAGAAACGAAGATGAGAGATTTTTTAATTCAAATAGACATTTTATTCAATCGAAATTAAGTAGGTTAATTTTTTTTTCGTACATTATAGACTGTTATGGTTCAGCACTCAGCATTTGTCATTTAATAAGATTTCCATATATTAAAATTTATTCTTAAACATTGATTATAATGGTATTGATTATTATCATCGCAACAAAGTGATTTTAATTTCTATATCGAACTTTAAGAAACGTCGTTCTGTGTTATTGGAAATATGTTCATTAGATTAACTAAAACTTACTCACTCACTCACTCAAAAGCTAAGTGTTAAGAGTGTAAAATGTTACTAGGAAATGTTAATAGATGCCCCTTATTAATTAGTTTATTATTTCTAAATCACACTGCCTTTTTTGTAATCAGTATATAATATGTTTATGTTAATTTAATTGATATTAATTAGATTTATTAAAGCTTTATGAGCTATGGAATATGAATTGCTTTCAGGGTAAAAAAAGCTTGTTTGTATGCATATAAGACAAATTAGAAATGATAAATACAATCATAAGAGAAAAACGTAATTAAGTATGGCATTCACTTGGTGGTAGTTATGCGGACGAGCCGGTTGGCGTGGTTGGTAGGTACTTGCCTTTCACGCCGAAGGTTGTGGGTTCGATTCCCACCAAGGACAGACATTTGTGTGCATAATTATATGTCTGTTCGTCCTGAGTCTGGGTGTAATTTTCTATATAAGTATGTATTTACAAAAGAAAAGTAGTATATGTAGTATATCAGTTGTCTGTCTGGTTTCCAAGCTTTGTACAAGCTTAATTTGGGATCACCGCTCATAGACATAGTTAGAAATATTAACCATTCTTTAGATCACCTATAGTTCCGCCAATAATGAAAACTAAGATGTTATGTCCCTTGTACGTGTAGTTACATTGGCTCACCCTTCAAACTTCTTCACGACCCCAAACTTACATACTTTGTATCCACTAAACAGCAATATTGAGTAGTGCTGTTTGACAGATACTAAGTATTATACATTGTAGAATATGTAATGAGTGGTTGATAACTTCTCAATGAGGCTTGCACAAAGCCACCACCAAATGCGAAATTCAAGAATCTAGATTGATTTCATCCATTGCGTAATACAATTAATTACATTTGAATTATAAAATTTACCTTCATAAAAAACGCATAATCCCGTGAATTTACTCGTACATCAATAAATTAACGCCAAGCGTATATAATAAGCGCCAAATAAAAATTGATAAAAAAATAAACTATGAGATAAATTACTTTTATTTATTTTTTTTTGGTAATGTTGTAAAAGATCAAACAAGATCACTGGTAATATCATCTCTTATTCTAAATTTAAGAATACTATGGCTTATTCTCAAATTATATTTCATTTTTTTATTACTTTTACTAAATAATCCAACCTTTTCTATTAAAATATTCAGAAAGTATAGAGGTTGGAGTGATTCGTGTGATTTCTCTGAGGATTGGTTGGTGTTGGAGAATTATCAATTTTTTTGTGTGCAAAAAATAACACGTACGTTGCGTTACGCTATTCTATTGTAGGCTAAAACTTTATTTCATTGGAGGATTAGATTTGTGCCGTGGAATTACCCGTTTCAAATTTGTACTATACATGGCATAGTAAAAAAGATAAAATTGTAATAATATTCACGCAAGGAAAACAAATCTTTTTATCGTTTCCCGGGGGAAATTCGAAGAATCCTTAAAATAATTTAGTATCCTAAAATAGCGATAAACAAATATGGACTTACATTTTAAGTTGCAATTACTTTTGATGGACTTAACCGATTTTAATGAAATAAAAACTAAAAGGTATCCTTAACAATTCTATTACGTATATTTTATTTATTACCAAGGTAGTCGCAGACAAAAAACATACCAAAATTATAGTATGGTTATTATGGTTCTTCAAACTTGCAATTAAGCATAATTACTTTAAAAAAGCAATTATTTCGAAATCACAGACATAAACTTCAATTTTATTTATTCATATAAATATTTTATAAAGGTTAGATGTACCTCGCATCATTTGTATTCACATATAGTCAAACCCGCACGTACGCTATAACTCTATTTGTATGACTATTGGGGCATACAGGTCCAATATTTAACATTTTTAGTAACAATCAGGACAGTTACTTTTCATTATTAACATTATTTTTCAAGTTCATATAGAAAAATAAACCCTAGAACCCTTAACGGTCCAAGAAAATGTAAAATTTATTAATATTAAATATTGGTATTTAGACATACGAGTATGTACAAAAGCAATCATCGAATTCGAATTCTTGGCTAGTTCGTACTGCAGATCATCCCGACTGCCATCCTCATAGCCAGCCAACCAACTGTGCAAACAAACGATATCTTTTTTCTAAGTTTTATCTAAAAGCACGTCATTGCGACGCTAATATCGTGTTGTAAATATTAATTACTAGTTCAAAGATACTTTAAATATTGATTTTTAATTACAAGTAAGCTTTATTTATTAAGTAAACGTGACGTAATTTGCAGCAACATTGCAATTGTTGTTGAAACATGAGTCCTTCAGATGTGCAATGTTTACTTTTTTTTTACTTTGCATCGAAACCTTCGTCTTAATAATTATTTTGTAATACCTAATATTCCACATACAAAAAGTCAATTATTATGTAAATCAGCAGTATTATACCTCAGCAAAGAGTGTGTAAAATGATTTATCACTTAAATCCTCCGTCGTAGCCGCACCATGTTTCTCAAGGATGGTCGCCCCACCGGTGCATCGTTAATAGTTGAGTAATCCTCATAACAGGGACGGAAGTCGATTACTGGACGGAAATAGACCGTAGGCTTGCTCGGACAAACTGATGGATTACACGTAAACCATTTTACGTTAGCAGATTTGTGCCATCACGTGGTGATTGAGTTAGCTCGCACGGTGGGTTTAAAACGGCTATAATTAGTGTTAACTGGATATAATAAATATCAGTGTGTGTATATATGGATGTTTACTGAAATTAATAACAATGTAAACACGTATAGATTAGGCTTGAGATCTTTAATTATGCAAAAAAAACAATTGGCTAATTTAGTGATATATGTTTTGTTATAAAAAATGTATAACGGTTATATCGTAATTTCTTCTTATTATTAAAAGTAACTTTTCCGCACGGTTTCAGCCATATTTTAATGCTATATTTTAATAAAGCTTAAATTATAAATTACTAGTTTTACTAGGTAAATTAAAGTAACAGCCTGTATAATTGTATATGTCCCACTGATTCCTCGCCTTTTGAGAACAAGGTGATTTTATTCTACCACGATACTCTAATTGGTGAATACACATATGACAGAATTTGACACCGACACGTGCAGGTCTTACGATGTTTAGCTTCACTGCCGAACACCATTTCTAAAGAAAAACTAAAAAATTAAGGTTCACGTGTTCTAACCAAGAAACCATCATGGCTGTGTAAGTACTACTTACTCAGTACTTCAGATAATAAAGAAATCTATACTAATAGGTGAATGGAGTAAATAAAGTTTTCTTGTAGTCCTCTGTAATGGTTCGAAAGATTTAAAAAAAAACTCAAGACCAATAAATCGTTCCCGAAGCGGCCAAATTCAAATAAATGAGGGGACGGCCGGTTACTTACGATGTATTTATTCCTATAAATACGACTTATGCCGTTCTGGGTAAAATCCTATCGCAGCCGAACTACCACGCTCGTTTTCAAACTACTACAAGACGAAAGTAAGGCACATAATAACTTCGTTGATATAGAATTGGGTTGATATGCTTCCTCTGAGTATGCTATATAAGTTTCAGAGTTTAAATATAAAATTTAACAATGAATAAAATCACGACAGTTAGTAACAAGTAATTAACTTCAACATAAATAATTAAACATAGGTGGTTGCCCTTTTTTATCATTAATATCTATAATTGTAGTAATATTATCTCATGCTAAAATAGAAACTACACAATTTGTTTCCAATTTCACCACGCATCACGTTTAGGAATACGTTATCGATATGAAAAAAGATTTTTTTAATACATCTACAAATATTATGGAGGTCAGATATTGTGCAGAAACTATTCAATTCTATCGAATGTAATAACGACGACCATTTTTAAAAAATAAGGTCATAATAAATAATATGAATACGTAAACATTAACAAATTCTCCGACAATATGCAACGCCTTTGCTTATTCAAATGATCTATATTATTATTCCGCTATGAAAAATAGGAATTAAATTTATATGAACAAATTACTATAACATTTTCGACCTTTTGTCCAATATCTGAGGAGTTATTTCCCTATAACCCAACATATTATCTGATTTTCAAATTCAGAAATACAGATGTTTAAACAGATGTTTTTGATCATGTTTATTTTACAAATATGAATATTTAGTTAGACTTAACATTATTGAGTTCAATATCATGGAAACACTCTCAAGTTTACATTATACTTATAGAGGAAGAAGGAAATGTTACCCCCCAATGCAAAAAATTTGAATATATAATTTCTCGATAAGTTTCGACAATTTAAAGTAAATATTGAAGGGAAAATTCAATTAAGAATAAAGGAGTTTTACGGATATTTATTTGATATGAAAATGAATATTTCAGCAACAAGAAACATACTTAATTCCTTTAATAGTATTCATAATTATATTGTTTCATATAGTATCAATGGGTATTATTTGTCATTAAATCAATCTATTAACAATTTCGGCACACTCGGCGTCGGCGAGTCCCACATAATGGGCCCCCATTGGGGAACTTGGGGAAACGAATGCCTATCTTCAGCAATATAAAAAAAAGGTTAACATTGAGACATTTATGGACTGGTTTTAACTTTTTTAAACCAGAAGCCGATCTGCAAAACATAGTTTATAATATTTTTCTTAAATCAAATTAAAAAAACACACAAACAATTGAATTCTCCTGATATTTATCACCAAGATTCATCGCCCGCACACATTACGCCATAGCACATGAACGGTAGGACAGTCTTTCATAAAATAGGTTATGTAAATTTAGGAATATGAGGTTCATATCAACATCGGTGATGCGAAAGCGGCCAGGTTGAATAAAAACATACGGAATAGTATTGTTAAACAAACGCTGCAACTTAAGTAATATTTTTAAATATTTTGTAATTTATATATATAATAAGAATTTTATATTTTAATTCGTGTAAGCTTGTGTCCTTAAAATACTGCTACCAAAATATTTTTATTGTAGTCCAATTTGACAAGAAAACAAGTATGAATACGGGCACAAAGTATGTAGTGGCTTGAGTCCAATGCTCAGTAGGTGCAATAACGATTGTTTAAATTTCTTACCGAGAGTCATAAACAAAAGTAACCACTTACATTATGAGGTTCGTTCGCACGTCTGTCTTTCTGTTTTAAATAAAAATAAAACTTAATCACTATTTTTATTTAAATTCGTATCGAACTAATACTAATATTAATGATCTAAGAATTTTTATGTATCTTATTATTGAAACTTCACAATAAGCGCGTAGTCCCAATTAACCACCCGCTGCAGTGATTCGTAAAGTTTCTATCCATATATACTCGAAGCCATCAAAACACTCATCTCGCGGCATTTCTTGGCAGAGTGCGGTTATGGTTCTCCCAAATTGTGATTTATTCGCGACAAATGTCGAAATAAAATGTCTCCTGTTTTATATCAGCACTTAATATAACTCCTGCAGTATACTTTGTACTAACATGTGTTTTAAATTGGCGAATATATGGCGGCACAGTATCATTTTAAATTCATAAAGTAATTTATTTTTATTTTGCTTGAAAGATTATAAATTAGACTGAACTTCCATGTTATTTCGTCAGATCTTATTCGTTTGCTACTTCTGTTTGCAGGCTGAAGTCTAAAGGCATTTTACCGCTTTGGTCTGATCGCAACATCACCAGGATTCTACCTATTCTACCTATTCTAAAGACACTGGTAGGCTACAACTCAAGCCCGTACTCCAGGCTAGTGATTGTAATCAATTAATTGTCGTCATCATTTTAGTTAAATTAAATTTATAGAAATTAAATTGTTATTATATTTTAAGTCTTAATTTTGCTTACCAGACCTATTCTACACCTATCTAACAAAAGCCTTATATTTATTGGTCAATAAAACGTAAGCTTTCCTTGATCAGTAACTAATGTAAATATTAAGCAATATATAACAGAATAAGTAAACAAAGAGAAAGCGTTTACCTATCTATCATGAAACTCTTTTATATTATATTATTTACTTACGAAAACAAAGCTTTATCGCCCACGCTCGTTTTTCGACATATTTCTTCATTGTTTCAGATAGACACGTGGATTCTACTGCATATATATGTATATGTATTATTAGTTCAATTGACATATTTATCAAAAATCAAACTTTTTTGGTTAATGTTTTCCAGAGTAAATATTTTCATAGACTGTCTGTTCTGAGAGTTCTATCAAACCTCAAATTTTTACTTTGCATCGTTCATTTTGTTCAGGAATGATCTTTTTATACAGCGCAAAAATAACAATAGATAAATCGTCTTTTTTTAAATTATGAAAAAGTACATCATTATATTTGTTTAGTGTGAGAATAAAGACAAATCTATCAATAAACAACACTGACATAAATTGAATTAAATATTATAAAAACTGTAATAAGATATCATAACAACCAATAAATTAATACATACACATATATAATAAAATAACTATCGCCTATGTGTATTACGGTATCATGTTTTCACAGTCAATATAAGCTGAATTCAGTAAACGGCCCCGAGCAAGAACTCTTAACTATACAAATATAATTATAACGCACACAAACGGATAAACTCATACAAGTAAACATGTAACATACCTGACTCGATAAGTATTAACTTCAGAGGGGTAAGAGACTTGTAATACAATATGTATCAATTTAATGGAGTCTTTGTTGTGGTATCATAGTAATAATATTGTACAAATATTATATCATGGCTAAAAACTTAGCGCTCACTATCATACCGTCTACTCATTATCATTGGAATATACTTAAATATGAAAGTACATTCCAATCGAAAGAGTAGAAATGTTAAATAAATAACTTTGTCCTAGAATGGATGACACAGTAACAGTAACAGCCTGTAATTGTCCCACTGCTAGGCTAAGGCCTCCTCTCCTCTATTCGAGGAGAAGGTTTTGGAGCTAATTCCACCACGCTGTTCCAATGTGGGTTGGTGGACTACACATGACAGAATTTCAGTGAAATTAGACACATGCAGGTTTTCTCACGATATTTTCCTTCATCGTCAAGCACGAGATGAATTATAACACAAATTAAACACATGAAAATTCACTGGTGCTTGGCCGGGTTTGAACCCACGATCATCGTTTAAGAATCACGCGTTCTTACTGTTCCTTTCTTAGCTGGAATGTATAGAATGGATGACATTAGAGTTTAAATATTGAAAAAACTGAATAAGGGATAAATTTACTTAAGCAATATTTAGAGAAATTGTATTAAAGCAATGTGTATTTATAGCGGTTAGCTTTGTAGTTTACCAGTTTTATATACCTAATAATGATGTCCTCCGAACGAATGAACAATTTCGGTCACGGCAGCCAATCTGCGCAAGACATATTATAGTGTACAAGAGTGTACGCAAACGCAGGTGCACTCTATTCCCTCACTCTCATAATCCGATATCCGCAAATCCGACATGAACGAAAAGAGTTTTGGCACAGGAACGGCTTTACGTGCATTCAGGGGCATTAGGAATTTTTCGACTAAAAAACTTTGTATGATTTGTATCCAAGACGTCAGGATCTGCGGCCTTATATGTAGCCATTCGACTAAGGAAACAGTCATATATACATATTATACATATATTATTATATTATTTCAATAAGCATAAAAGAAAATATCTCGTGGGCCCTCCGTAAGATTATCTATGTTTATTAGCAAACTAGGTACATAAATATATATTGATAATTGTGATTGTTTTCTAGTAATTTGTTTGCTTTCAAATAAAAAATTGCAATGTTGTTCATTGTGTTTACACTTGCATATTGATTTTATTGTAGGTAAAACAACTTTCTTAGCCTACACTTACTGGATTTTTTATGCTTACACAAAAAAGTAAAAAGAAATGCATAATTTAAATTAAAAAGTAAATTAAATTTTTAGTTGATCTATCGTCCATCATTTCATTTACAAAGTCGTTATGCGTATTCAATTATCTTATGAATCCCCTCCTATCTTTATATCGTTGCTGCGGAAAAATTACCTATACAAATAAAATATTGATATTCAACTTTCAAGTCTGTATTTAATGTATTTAACCTTTATAAATAATGATAATGATTATTAAAAAAATATAATTTTCTAGACATATTTAACACTTGTATTTTACATAGCTACGAGTATGTTTACAAATCTAATTGATTTGTAACTTCCACATTTTGTAGGCTTATAGTTTTAGGACGGACATATATAGTTATAAACATATGTTGTATATTTTTTGGAGATAAAGCTTCTTATGTCAACACAGTCGGGCAGAAAATGGTTGGTCCGAGCCCTTTTTAGGCCAAAACTATATCAGATACACGAAGACATTGTATAGGAGATTACTAGATCTTCTTTTCAGTAGGTAATGTCTACATAAAAGTCTAATAACATCTATCACGGTACATGTCTCTTAAGGACAAGCCACAGTACTCTTCTTTTTTAATTTATGGCAATTTCATATAAAAAAAATTATCGAGCCTTTTCGAAATAATATTTTTGAGTCAACGTTTGTTCCTAAATAAATTTATCTTAACTTTTTTTGTTTTGGCAACCATAACTAATTAACCGTAACAGCCTGTGAATGTCCCACTGCTGAGCTAAAGGCCTCCTCTCCTCTTTTTGAGGAGAATGTTTGGAGTTTATTCCACCACGCTGCTCCAATGCGGGTTGGTGAAATACACATGACAGAATTTCAGTGAAATTAGACACATGCAGGTTTCCTCACGATATTTTCCTTCATCGTCAAGCACGAGATGAATTATAACACAAATTAAACACATGAAAATTCAGTGGTGCTTGTCCGGGTTTGAACCCACGTTCATCGGTTAAGATTCACACGGTCTAACCACTAGGCCATCTCGCCATAACTAATTAGCTAATATTTAAAAAACAATCAATTTATATAGTATTGTTCTTATAAACTTTTTTTAGAATTAAATTATAAGTTGCACTTAAATGCTATTCTACTAAAAATCGAAAGTCAGTGTAAATAGTGGCTATTTGAGTTTGGATTTCAATTAAAATATAAAAAATCAAATACTTCCAAATCAGGTTAATTATGAGAGATAGTTTCAGTAACTTGTTCAAAAGTAAATAAGGAAAATTGTTATTATAAAGTCAGCTTTAGTAACTTATTTTTAGGTAATTTTTTAGAAATTCCTTCAAAATTAAAGTTTTCCTTTCTTTGAATGATTTAAACTAATGAGAGAGAAAGATAGAAAACATTACGAGGATTTGTACTAAGAGCAGAGATACTGTATCCTTAAAAGTAGAATAAAAGTTTTATACTGTTATTTTATTGCATTATAAAGATACAAAAGTATGAACTTACAGGAAAAATTTAAGCAATTTGAATAAACTTTGAGGCAAAAGTTTTTAAAGACATGCTGTTTTGAACAATTTCACTGAAGTGAATTTTATTTTAGTACCAATTTTAGATGCGTGTGTTTTTTATTTATGTTTATAATTTCTCTAAAATGGCTAAAACGATTTATCGATTTACTAGACTATCATCATGTATATATGTTTTATTTCCCAAATTTTAATCACATAATAATGGTTTTGAATTGAAATAAATTATTATATTTAATTTTTTTGTACAAATATTTTTTCTAGCTATATGTAATTTATATGTTTAACAGAAAACAATTAATTAACAATGTTTGATTAATTGATGATTGAACAATTGTTTTCTGTTACTCTTATGTCATCTGTTATTTATTTGTTGTGCAATAAATTATTAAATAAATTAAATACTTTCTAGATTATACCATTTGGGATTTAAAAAAATATATATAATTTAAACCTATTTTTAAACCCTTCTGTCTTTTTTTCTGTTGGTAGATTATTTTTATATGCCTCAAAGTAAGTTGTATCAAAACATCAGTCTGTTAATTTCAAATTTCTAGTTAAATTCTTGTTTCAATGGACCTCTAGTAAGAACAAAGCAGATCTAATTTGACTTAACACCACAAATTCCTCCAATATATTATTGGCTGTCGGTAGTTAGCCAAAAGTATGATGAGAGTTTTGCACTATAAATACCGACGCAGGCAGCTGAGAAGACATTTGTGTTTTTCATTCTTTTTTTTTAAATGCAGAATGAATTGTTTCTGTTATTATTGTTTTCAATGCTAGTGTAGTCAAGGCTTTGTGTGTGCCCGTCTGGGTGGGTACCACCCAATCATCAGCCATTCTGCAGCAATACTTAGTATTGTTGCGTTCCTGTTTGAAAGTGAGCCAGTGTAACTACAGACATAACATCTCAGTTCCCAAGGTTGGTGACGCATTGGCAATGTAACGAAAGGTTATTATTTCTTACATCGCCAATATCTATAGGCGGTGGAGACCACTTACCATCAGCTGTCCCATTTGTTCGTCCGCCTGCCTATAACATAAAAAAATAGTAGAATTAAATAAAATGTGATAATTAAATGTTTCTCGATAATGTTTTTTTTTTAATTGAAATTTCACTTCTGAACTAACAATATACATATTTACCCTAACTTTGCGATATCGTTCTCCTTGATAGAAAAGTATTTGTTGACAAACTTACAAACTTAGTTATAGTTTATATGATTGCCAAATACGAACCAGCGACCATGTAAAGATACTTTATTTATACACTAGGCCATCTAACCTCAATGTCGTATTTATTCTTAGAATTTCAACGTAACATAAATTACTTTGCATCTTGAACACAGCATGTCGGAGCAAAACTGCTAACTCCTGTTTTATAACTTGTAGTTTGTATCTTACCTCGCCACAACTTGAACCATGTTACAAGCTTACAGTTTTTAACAACGCGGTAGAGAATTACAATTTTTTAACTTCAAACTGCACTCTACTCCTGTTTTAAATCAAACTAGCAGATTGATTGTTTTGTGACGTTTATACAATATAATTATAAGTTTATTTCATAATTTAAAACGATATCTTATAAATAAACAAAATAGTCCTCGACTCGTACAATGATCACATAACGATGGTGTCAAGTACATGACAATACATACAACATCAATGATACACACGATACAACTTGAATGAAGTGAAACTTCAAATTGCTAGTTAATGAAATGTCTTTTAATAAAGAAAATATCTAGTTATTATTATAATTAGAAAGCAACGCAGCACGAACGGTATTATATATCGCGTATATTATATGCTTCGTTGCTTTCGCACACACAAGGGAGTAGAGATATTATTTTGTCATTGCGAGATCTAATAAGAATAACATCATATGACATCCATATCGAAATCAATATCATTGTCATATCGAGAAATTTCGTAACAAAATTTTTAATTTAAATTATATTTATAAAAAAACCCCTCACTAAAAAGATAAAGGTATAAAAACGTATTAATAAACATATTAGTTTCATTTGAATTATTTATATTAATGACTAAATACACACAGATTAAAAAAAGATACTGTACAAATCATAATCGCGTCGAATTGTAGCAAGAATGTTAGTAGCATTTCCTCGTTAAAACGCAATTTCAATTATTAAAATGAAAAATGACCCATCCCCACTGTCACTAGCCGAAGTTATAAGAGGCTTGATGTTTGTTTTACTTTGTGACTTTTTCGCACTGTTAACTGCGATGACCAGTGATTGGAACACGTGAATCTTATATGATGATTGCGGTTTCGAATCGAGGCAAGCTCAACTGAATATTCATGTGCTTAATTTGCGTTGACAATTCATCTAAAGCTTAGCGTGTTTGACGATAATCTGCCATATTTGGCACAAAACGCATTGGAAAAACGTGGTGGAATAAACTCCAAACCTATTGCTCAAAAAAAGAGGAGGCCTTAAGCCTAGCATTTTACTTTTACTTGTACTATTAGTAAGACCTCAAAATTTTTGTTTTGTTTTTTATTTACCAGCACAATGTTATCATATCAATTATTTAATTAACTTTTATAAAATAAATGAGATGTCTACACTATACTCTACATTACAATCACCTTTTAAGAAAATATTACAATTTAAAAAAAGTGAAACGTCTTTATTTAAAAGTGAATTGTTCGGTTGAACAGGTAAAGAGATTTAATTTCCTGTTTTGAAACGAGTAAGGTGAAGAGAATTCAATTTATTTTTTTTTCATTTTAACGAGCCAACTTTATTACGGATTTCTTATTTTCGTTTTATATTTTATTGTTACATAATCTCGGGTTTAACTATGGCTTTTAAATTAACAAACAATTGTTTAAATTAAGTGGTTTGAACATTATTTAAAAATTTAATTAAATGAATAAAGAATTTTATTCCATTCGAAATAAATGTAAATAGATAATTTGTACAGATTTCCCATATTCCCACAAGTAATTTAACCGGACGTACTACACGGCAACTGTGATCTTAATCAGTTGAATATAACGATGGACATTTACTAAGACACATCCGATATTAGAATCTTGAAATGTATAGAAGCTATGAAATTGAAATGTTGTATTGCATGTTAATTATATATATAATTGTACAACACGTGACCAACACATCAATTATCGGAATTGCATTATCGGAAATTAATGTATCATCAGTGGCAATTTGACTATAAAAAAACATTGTTAAATAAATCTAATAACGTATTTACTTCACAATATACTATTATGAATGAAATTAGTCACGTGTCGTATATCGTAGTTGCTAAACAAGAAATATTTAACAGTCAAAACACGCGAATAAATACTAATATCCATGTTAATATGTATATATGCTACTATTGGTAAAAGACGTCCCCCCACGAAATGCATCCCCTCTTAAAGAGAGTTGATGCTGATTCCGCTTCACTGCGGGTAGCAGATATACATGTGACAAAAGTACAACACGTCGCGGCTTTCTTCACTACCAAATAATAGTTGAATTATAAACATATGTACATATTTAACAAAAAGCCGAGATAGTCCAGTGGTAAGAACGTGTGAAACTTAACCGATGATCGTGGGTTCAAGCCCGGGCAATGCTTAATTTGTGATTATAATTCATCTCGTGCTTAACGGTGAAGGAAAACATCGTGAGGAAACCTACATTTGTCTAATTTCATTGAAATTCTGTCACATGTATATTCCACGAACCCGCAATGGAGCAGCGTGGTGGAATAAGCTCCAAAAACCTTCTCCTCAAAAAGGGAGAGGAGGTCTTAGCCCAGCAGTGCAACATTTACAGGCTGTTATTGTTATATATTTAACATGTCAACAACACAGTGGCACTTGAACAAAATTAAACCCATGACATTGAATATAAATTTACATGTTCTCTCTACAGATCTATATCAGCTCACTGAACGTAAACATTAGTATTTCTTCATAAACCCTTCCCTAAAATAAGAAAGTGCCATCGTCAGAAAAGACATATAATTCTTTTATAACGCGTCATCTACTATTTCCTTTGGTTCCATCGTCAAATCAGCTCCACAATACATATATTTTTTAATATTTACATTCAAATTACGTATTCAAAGCGATGATGAGGTTAACTCGGTTCGCACAGAGCTTTTCTAGGAACGTTCTAAGGCGTTGTGTTTCTCTAGCACGTTGAGTGCGAGATCAGCAATCCATATATTAAACACTTTTGCGACTTGCATGCATTAATTAAGGTATGCAATTCATTAATTATATATTTTTTTATGTTTTAATGTATATAGATTACATTTAATAATGATGTAAAATTAGTTGTAGATATTTTATTTGATTGCATTTATTTTATGATCCAAAAACAGTTTATCCTATAGTGACATATCAAGGAGAGTTCTTGAAGTCACTTGAAGTATACAAAATAAATAAAAATACTCATTTAAGTGATCGATACGACTATTAATTGGTTTCCTAGATTTGTGTACAAACTGACTTTGTTAGTTACATACAACGTCAGGTAATATGAAGGGTTTAAAAAATATGACAATGTATATTACTCTTTTTCATGTGAAATATTTACTGGTATGCCTTGGATAAGACCGACCCTTATCCCATGACGGCAGACAACCTGATACTCTTGTACACCGCCTACTACTCTCTTATACGTTTGGTATACGCGCCACACATACAAGGGAGTTGTATGTGTGGCGCGTATACCAAACATTCCGTTACTTTTCCATGTGAGTTTGTGTAGTGCACACGCAGCAACAATAATAATTATTTTACTACCGAAAATCCATGTTTTTATTTATTTTACTACATATTCATTTTCTATAATTATAACTTTATTCATTTTTATTAATTTTTAAAAAAAAAATCTTCAATAATCCTTAATTTCTATGTTTCCATTCTGCCAGATGTACTTTGACGGCAACATTTTATTAAATATATATATATATATATGTTAAGTAAAACACTGGAGTGTAAAATAAATGCCCTAAGGAAGAACAAGAAACTAATTGTGTGTATATATTACGTAGTAATTCCAGTTACTCGCATTTAAATGAATGTTTCGCGTTGTTTCTAATGAGAATCTTTCGACGGAAACATTTAAGTATTTCTTAATAAATAGGTTACGGAATATTATTATTTTGTGAAAAACGTAAAGAAAAATAAAAAATGTATAAGTTACTGTTATTCTTATAAAGTTAAAGTGAATTTGTGTCAATATTTGTTAATCAATCAAACTCTTATGAAAATCGTTATGTAAATAAAGAATGTCGGTCAGACGATACGTTCATTTAATTAATTTTAATTGAATAAAATATGGCCGAAAAATATAACTTAAATTAAACTTTGAAAAGCACATGAATTACAACTAAAGTATACTTATAAAAATAGGCTGTGGCAGATAGAGAGGGAAGTAGTATGTCACATGACAGCAAGTGCAAGACGAAAAATGTTTATTATTACCTGGCTTTCTGTAATAATTTATTTCTAGAAAATTTTAAAATTAAAACATACGCTTACGTATATACAAAATATACATATGTATCAAAACCAAACTCATTCCAGGTTGTCAAAAACAAAGACAGATAGACAACATTTCCCATAATCCCGGTATATCTTTACAAGAGCGTCCACCGTCACGCAGGACGCGGGAGATGGCTATTCATCAGCGTACCAGACCCGCGCGTGACTCGAATAATCATACCACTAAGATGGGATGATAGATATGACAGTTTAGCAACTACAAGCCAACAATGTTTAGGCAAAAGAATCAACATTTATAAGCATAAAGGTTTTTATAAGTTTCAACTCATGAAACTATGTTATACTATAGCTCAGAACGCTTATTCACCTAAGAACAAAATTAACAATTACAACGTTTGTACAAATGATTATCCGAAGCTTTTCTATAAGAATAAACTCGAAACTTAGCAAAGAATATGACCATGAAATATCAGAAATTTATAATAAATTTTACATTAAGATTATAACATTTAGATACGCTATTTTGATGCGTATATCTTACATTTCACGAGTAGATACAAAGTGAGTACTTGCCGAATAGCTTTGCCGATAATTATTGTTGATTCTTCATGGTACTGATGACCTCTGGTACTGATTTCGGCCACGGCGGTTAATCTCAAAACACTTAAGCCAACTGCGCAGGACATACTATAGTCTCACTGTTATATTATATTATAGTATCACTCTCTAAATCCAATAGGACGGCAATTTGACACGACCGGAAAGAGTTCAGGCGCAGGACAGTGTACACGTCCAACTTCCAGGCTCCGGGATGCTACTAAGAACCTTCGACAGAAAAACCCAATAAAGTTTTATTGGCCCGATCTGGGGTTTGAACCAAGGATTTGCGGGTTTATACCTAGCCACTAGATCAACGAAGCAGTCCCTTATTTATCAATTCTGTATCATTCGCCCATCTGCATTTACAAAATACAAGCCAAATAACTAGTCTTTTCCAAGATACACATCATACATATCACAAGTTTCATTATTGATATTTAAATTAAAAAAATAAGATATTTATTTTCGAAAACAATTTTAATTATTACATAGTTACATAAGTACCACTTTTTAAAGAAGTTCTTATTATCAAACAAAAGGCAATTGTAATATGGAACAAAGCTTTGAAATAATAAAAAAACATACAGTTTTAAATATAACAGAACTATTTAAATTCGTCTGTCTATAAAACGACTTAATAACAAAATATAAAGACGTATCGTCACAAGAAACAAAGCCACAGAACCTTTATCTCTGAACAATATAAGTGTATCTTCGGGAAATAAAACTCATATTTGAACATCTGGCGCTGCCTCAATATCTTAGGGAGCGGGTTCTGTACCGAATACTGCATGTTTTTTCCCTTTTTCCAATTTGTTGGGGCGTGCTCGGAGCTCTACGTATTTATTATTATTTGTTTTCAATTGCAAAGTAATCTACGGCCTGCGCAGCTGCCTCAATGAGACTTGGTTTTTGTCGAGAGTGGAAAATATTAAAAAGTTACAGAACGCCAATCTATTGGTTGCGTCTTTGTTCGTCGCCTCCGAAAACTGTATCGGCAGGATTGTCGCTAGCGCTGTCAGTGACGCTTATTTTTAATGGCTATTCTTTAGAGCTTCTTATATAAAACTTGACATAAATATTGTGATCGTTTTCTTTAAAGTCTATGTCTATATTTATTTTTGTTTTCGTATCGTGTCGAAATTGGACTTAGCATTTCGCTTTACGTAATTAATCTCTCCATGGAAGTTGTTTTAGAGTTTGAAATGAAATTATTACGTGATGGGAAATTTTTAAAAGCGAATTTTTAGTCGAAAGTTCCTGTATATAAAAGCTTAAAAAAAACTGTAACAAAAAGACACTGGATCACTGACCCTTCAAATTGGAACACGACAATAATAAGTATTGCTATTTTTGCTGCTTAATGGTAGAATGTCTGACGTACCTACCCAGGTGGGCTTGCACAAAGCCCTACCACTAAGAGTTTTGACCATCGACACCATCATCACCCAAATAGTTGTAATAAAACGCTCATCAAAACAAATAATAATGAAGACGTTCTAAGTGTAACTTTAGAAGTAAAAAAAAACAAACAGTAAAGATAGTCTAAAAATATTTTGGAGTTTAAATAAACGTTTTATTACTGTAAGAGTGGATTCGCAGGCGCCAGTTAGTGCAGTATTAACATAAAATATCTTAGTAGTAAATAGTTTAAGGTGCTTTTAACTTTTCTGAACTGTAGGGAGTCTAACGTTCAAACAGGACGGTAATTCAAAAGTTATCACAGCCTTACAAGTTTCCGCTCCCTACTTGAAACTTGTGTAGAATAAAATTGTATGAAAATCTTTGACAGAATCTGTACGAGATAAAGCTTTAGTGCGGGATTGGTGAGAGAATATTAATTCAAATATTTGCAGTTTTCCTTAAAGCCGTAGATGAATCAAAAACTAAGTAATAGAAAATAAATTCCCTCACACGGGTTACACTTCACAATCATTACGTAATTACGGCGGCAAGTTTTTACCAAGTATAAGTAAATAGTTTGTCATTTATCATATGACTTAATAAATTCTACGAAAACAACTAATTTCCAAAATTTTACGAAAGCTTTACGAATCAGTTATTGTACAATGACAAATATATAAGCTATAAAATACTCATAAAAATATAATTTTAATATGAAGTCGTTTTACTTCCAAGTAATTCTCCGATAGTTTCTTGTTGAAGTGACATCGAAGTGAGTGGTGGGATTTATAGCGGTCGTAAAACTGAAAACTGACGCAGAAAATAGACGAGACAGTCTAAAGATAAACTAAGTATTATTAAACGTTTATTTAATAATTACAGGAAGTATGAGGTTAACAAAACAAATAAATTATTAAAATATTAATTTTTTTTTAGGAATAGTAAATGATTATAACGAAATATTATACACCATTGTTGCCCGGTAGATATTGTAGAGTCCAATAACTCCACCTGATGGTAAGTGGTAGTAGAGTCCAAACGCGACGACGGCCAGTACAGACGGGAAAAACGTTCTGCACTAGCCGCCTTCGCCTTGCCGGCCCGCAAGATGCCTCTTCACGCCTCGTTTGAAGGAACCCGGGTTGTAAGAGGAGGGGAACACGTGATGTAATTTAATGTGATTTAATCTAATTTTATTTTATATATTTGATTTAGTCTAATTTAATATAATTTAATATGATTGATTGTTTTGATTAGTGTGAATTTGAATTGATTTGATTTAATTCAGATTTGTATTATTGTAATTTTTGTCTTTTTACTATTTATTTGTATTTATGATCCCTGTTTGGTCGAAATAAATTATTTTATTATTATTATTATTATTATTAAGAGGTATATATGTAAAACTTTTATCATAGCTTACAGTTACAGGCCAAACGTTATACTGTATAACTATATATGTATACAGATTTTATATTGTTTTATATATTTTATTGCGTCACGTTGATTAGAGTGAAAAAAATCTTTCACTCTTATCAAGGCATACAGGTTATCTGTATTTGTGTGTGGTTGACTAAATTTAATTTGGAAATCGACCTATCGATATGGTTTAAAAAACAGTACCCCGCTGTGTCAGTGTATGTAAATGCCTTAATTTCAAGCACCACTGTATGGATTTTCATTCCGTTATTACAAACAGACCGACTGATTCTCAAGGAAAATGAATTATTTATGAATATTTTAACTAACTTTATTATAATAAGTTGATAACATTAACGTGCTTGAGACCTCCCATGGCGTTTTTTTAAGGCAATATCGGATACCCATATACATCGGCGATGTAAGAAATATTGACATCGCCAATGCGCCACCAACCTTGGGAACGAAGATGTTATATCCGTTTTGCCTGTGGTTACACTGGCTCACTCACCCTTCAAACCGGAACGCAACAATACTACTAGTAAATATTGCTGTTTAGCGGTAGAATATTTGATAAAGAAAAAAAACTATAAGAAAACAAAGTATTATGAAATCGTACATCGCAAACTATTTTAAAGAAAACCTCAAGACACTATCATTTTATCTCAACCCGTGCAAAGCGCGGGTCACTAGTTATTATATAAATTAATAATTATGCTGGATAAATATTATTAGTATTTCTCAGCGTGATGAATACTTTGACGATTAAACTGATTGTAGCTTTATATAGAACTAACTAAAAGTTTGAATGAATGACTGAAATGAATATTGTATAATAATTAAGATGAGAAATTAATATACTAAGTACAAATACACTGTAAGAACGATCGCTATTCTGAAAGCAATAAAGGAATTTTTTTTCACAGGCTTAAAATATATTTTTAATTTAAATGTTTTTAGATTTATTTTTATATTCTGCCTTAAGTGGTAATTTACTTTTATACAAATCCAAAGGACTTAAATAAAAATGAAGCTTTACCTTTAATTAAATTACGTAACACGACGGTTCAAAAGTGCTCGTTACTTGAATGAAGTATATTTTGATTTTATTTTATATTTAGTAAAATCGTTTGTAACTAATCCTAACTAATATTATAACTACGAATATGTTTGGAAATTTGTGATTATAATTCATCTCGTACTTGACGGTGAAGGAAAACATCGTGAGGAAACCTGCATGTGTCTAATGCTTATAATCATATGATATTTCATCAACAACATCTTAGTTCCCACGGTTGGGGACGCATTGGTGATGTAAGCGATGGCAACATTTCTTACAATGCCAATGTCAATGGGCGTGGCCCATATGTTCGTCCGACTTCCTATTATATATAAAAAAACACATTTCATTGACATGTTTGATTCTCTGACATGACATTTCATGACAATTTCATTTTACATACACGTTTTCAGGGATACATAATAAAGCATAGGCTACCTACCACTTGCTCACATGTGAGCGGAAACTACTTGTCACTGTACCTAATATTGTCGTAAATTAAAAAAAATATTTTTCCATGTCTAATGTTTGCAATGTCTGTCGTAACGAAGCATTCACTTCGTCAGCCGCCCATTGTTGCCTTCACTAAAATTCTCTTATTAATGCGTGTATTAAACTTAGGGGATCAGATGAAACAACAGTTTAATCAATTATATTCAGGTTAGCTGAGCTTTTGATAACATATAAGAACATAAAAATGAATCAAATAGGTAATAAAAGAAAAAATAGATCAAATTCTATGATTATTTTAAAATAATGACGTTTGCTTGATAAATTTAAACAAGACTTGCGACAAGAAATGCGCAGGACATATTTAGTAAGCGTGTACGCAAAGAAAAGTGCATATCTAACATGACTGAAAAATAATCAAGAACAGGGCGAACGACTTTGAGTGCTTAGAGAGGCTTCTGCTTGAAATTTCTCGATGGAAAACCCAATAATTATTTATTGGCCCGACCCGGGCTTAAACCCAGCATCAACGTCTTTAAAACCAGGATCAACAGCCTTATAAGTTAGACACCAGATTAACAGGGCAATCAGTTTCTGTATATACACTTGTTGGTTATCCTGGGGCATCTGGGGCCCCGGATCATTTAAATAAGACAGTATACTGCGGTGCTGTTGTTAACAATTCTACAATATATGTAGACTTAGTACCAAAAAAATTAATGTTTCTCTGACAAAAATAGAAAAAAACAATTTGGAAAGAATTTTAATTGAGCTTAAACTATAATTTGAAATAACGACTTGAAAATACTAAAATATCTAATAGTAAAAGTCCTCCAGACCGATTTCGGCCATGGCAGCCAATCTCAAGAGATATTAGCCAACTGCACAGGACATATTATAGTTCAGAAGTGTGTGTGCAAGCACTTTCTATTCCCCTACTCTCATAATCCGATGGGACGACAATCGAACCCGACCGGTAAGAGTTCAGGAGCGCAAGACCAACGGATTTACGTGCTTTTCGAGGCACAGGGGTGTTCACACTTCCAACTTCCAGACTCCAGGCTGCTACTTAGAATATTCGGCAGAAAATTTCAATAACATTTTATTGGCCCGACCTGGGATTTGAACCCAGGACCACCGGGTCTGCAGCCTTACATGTAGCCACTAGACCAACTTGGGAGTCATATCTAATAATAACACTTCTTAAACATAAATACAAGAATTAATTAAAATACAGCATCGCTGCTGCAACCAATGTTCAATACAACTGATGTCCTACAATATCAGTACACAATTTCTTTATACTCACGTACCGCATCGTAGATGTGTTGGTAGCTACGGTACAAAATTTGCACACCTGCTAAAAACAATTTTCCGGTACGCGGGCACACTCCTATACGCACTGTATATATTTTTATTTCTGACAACAGCTTACGAGTGAAATAAAACAGTGAAACTCGAATCGGAGGTGAATTAATGGAATTTCGTTTATGAATACACAAATTTATGTAAGAAGAACATTTTTTCGTAATAGAAGATTTTGTTGAAATTACTTATGCCTTCGGGCTGAGTAACACAAGAAACGGTGGCTGCTTTTTATTATATTCAGACTAAATTGGGGAGAAAAGGTTTCTGAAGAGATTATTGTAACAGGCGGTATATAAATATTTATATATGAGTATATGAATCAACTTAATGCGGTATCCACACCAGCGAAACGGCGCGAACGCGAATATGGATGATTGCCTGTTTTTTCACCGTGTTTTCCAATCCGAATTAGTATTTGTGCCCATGTCTTAAGGTTTGAACGTAGCGTTAATGGGCAAAGTGCTTATTTTTATATATTTTTTTATAATAACGCTGTTATAGTAATTAAAGACTCATAGCATCAATATTTATCGGCCCATATTAGTTGAGTGCATGAAGTAAGATGGACGAAAGCCATTAATAGTTGCCAGTGAGGAAGGACCAAGAAACCAATAACATAGTATAACTTTAATTCTAGTACTTTTTAGTCATAACAGAAGTAATTTGTAAGTAAAATAATAACAATGAAAGTAATTACTAATAATAATACTATATTCTTCTTAATTAAATTGTAAATTTTATGTTAGGGGGACAATAGTAATAGTCCAATGGTAAGCCCTAAGACCCTTAAAGATTGAATCTGTGATTTTCACTTTGTATACCACTGAGCTATTGATTATAAATGTAATGTAAAAAAACACTGCTTTAAATTCGTAAAAGTAATACAGCAGTGACGTCACTGATTGTATTAATATCATCATCGTTCCTTTGGTCTGACTGTTATGAGAGTGATATTAGCGATTGGGCGAAATTCCAAATTGGCTTCTCTGTTTTATCGCTCTGCAATCGACGCCATTTTGAATTTTCGGTTACTACTTGGCTTTATTATAATTGCTGATCTATTTTAGATATTGCTACGGTTAAACCATAAAGAGTTTTTTTTACTAATTTAGAAGTGCGTTCTAAATTTGACATACTTTAACAATCAATTTATGAATGAATGTCCCACTGCTGGGCTAAAGGCCTCTTCTCCTCTTTTTGAGAAGAAGGTTTGGAGCTTATTCTATCACGCTGCTCCAATGTGGGTGGGTGGAATACACATGTGGCAGAATTTCCTTCACCGTGAAGCACGAGATGAATTATAAACACAAATTAAGCACATGAAAATTCAGTGGTGCTTGCCCAGGTTTGAACCCACAATCATCGGTTAAGATTCACGCGTTCTTACCATTGGGCCATCTCAGCTTGTTTTAGATAATATATGTTAACATATTTTATTTTACATATAAGCAATATATTCAGTTTATGTATTGTAATAACTGTACAATTACATGGATAGAATGTAGATTCTGAAGAATAATTAAAATAAGCTGTTTGGTTCTGGAAATATATAATACATGATATATGTATATATATATGATATATCATTTCAAGGTGCGGTTGTCGTAAAAGTCAATTAAGTATTTTTTCTCAACCGCAACCATCAATCGAGCACGTCAGTGCCTTAACCAGCCATAAGGTATATCATTTCATTAATTCCATTCCAAAAACGTTCCTAAAAAGAGTTAGTAGTAAAATGCTCCACTACGCTAATCCAGTCATTCCACCCTCCAATCTGGCAAAATTTTCTTCTGATCTAGAAGTTGCCTCACGATATTTTTCTTCTCCGCCAAGCACAAGGTGAACTATAAACATTAAAAGTCAGTACTTCCTCGGATTCGAACCTGCAATCGGTGGTTAATATATATGTGTTTGAGCCACTCGGTCATCTCTGCTCGGTAGGGTTGGCCGCTTGCCGTCGGATTCTGCCAAATCCTTTTCTCACAGCTTATACATTGATATCCACATGAATAGGAAAAAGGTAATAAAGTCTTACTTTATCGACGAGTATATTAAACCGTAATTTTTTTAATTGAATAATTCATGGTGTTTGCCTAAAAACCCGCAATTTTATAATTAGATCTATTGTACTTTAGTTTAGTTATTTTTGACAAATATTGAATTGTTGTTGAGTAATTTTTACAAATTGTGTTAAATTATATATATTTTACTAAATATATTCTCGATTAATTGTACGAAATAATGTATTAAAGTGTAGGTAAAATCAATATAAACGTAGGCAGAAAGAACTATACTTGAAGTTAAGCTTTAAGCCATAATACAGAGCAACAGTCGATAGCTTACGAGCTGTCTTTGTCATTACAAATTTTTAAACATTTGTTAACTGAAGCACACGGTTGAATCGTATCAACAAAATATTATGCTAAATGACAGTACAGTACATGAACAAGATAGTGAATTTATGAAAAATACTATTAGAGTGCTAAGATGTATTATTTATAGAAGACAAGTTATCGACCGTCTTCGCCCGCGTGTAAGGAGTTGCTATTAGGTTTCACGATGACCAGTTGAAAGTTGACGTAAACGCGTAACAAACACTAAATTAAACTTACTTGCTTTCGCTCTTATAATAATTACTTAGGGAATTAAATTAATAAGGACATACAAAGCCAGTAGGCAAAAAATTAACAAGGGTTTCTTACTGCTTACATTGTATAAGATATTAGCTATTATTTACATTATCTTTTATCATACATATTAGGAATTGTTAATATTTCTTACAGCCGTAACACCCCATGAATGTCCCACTGCTGGGCTAAAGGCCTCCTCTCAATTTTTTGAGGAGAATTTTAGAGCTTATTGGTGAAAATATATGTGGCAGAATTCAGTGAAATTATACACATGCAGGTTTCCTCATGATGTTTTCCTTCACCGTAAAGCACGAGATGAATTATAATTACAAATTAAGTACATGAAAATTCAGTGGCGCTTGCCCGGGTTTGAACCCACGATCATCGGTTAAGATTCACGCCTTCTTACCACTGGGCGCGCTCTTACATCATTAATGTCTAAAGACCCAATTGCACGTCCGCCCACCTATCTCACAAAAATAAAATATTTTAAGATATGAAAACTCAATCCAAAAGAATCTAATCAGGTATTGTATCCTGTAGCTGCCTTCTTTCTAACTTTTAGTCGCGGCGATAAGTTCGTTCCGTGTAAACATATAGACTAAAAAGGTCTTGTAACTTGTACGTTTTTCACTATAAAATCGACTAACTTTCTAATAAACTCTCATTTAACAATTCCTTCTTAAAACTTACTACTTTAAGGCTCCCCGTGCAAAATTATATGCTTCGTCTAGAAGCTCTGCTATCCGTTGTATGTCGGTCTGTAAAGTTAGCGTTTCATTAAAGATTATATTTACTGAGTGCAATAGAGTTGTGCCGTATGCACATTCCTTTATGTAATTGATACCCTTCCATATTGTTAGAAATATGTCAAAACTATAAAAAGTACGTAAAATTATCTATGACCTCATTTTGATATCTTTCATAAGTTAGCAGTCATACAATCGGCCTAAGGTGTGAGAATAGTATATAGGTGTATGAACAAAGACTAAAGATTAATATAAAAATAATATACATATTTGAAACAACATTAAACTCAATATGTTTTAATAGTCTTAAAATTGTGATCATTCGTTCAGAAGCACAGCCAGTAAATATACGCATTATGCTATTGATCTGCAGTTTATTTTATTACCCCAAGTAAGATATAGAGTTATTTGTAAATTGATAAATGTAGCAGTATACAGATAAGTGTAGTAAGTAATGTAATGATGAAGGAACTCAAAACAGAACACGATTGTGAAATGTCAGAAAGCTGTAAGGCATTGACTATACTAATTATAACATTTACAAGCCACACAAATTAAAGAAGTGACATCATAATTCCGTTATTAACATCACAACAACGAGTTCTTACAGAATAGCACTACTCTATGAAATACTAAATTTACTTGTGAAAAGCGATACATACCCCTACTCGTTAATTAGGGTTAAATTATTTTTAACCCCATACATAAGAAAGAGGTAACAATATTTAACCTCCTTTTGAATTACTTAAATATTGGACTCGTGTACAGTAGATTCAGGGCCAATCGAATTTAATGCCATGTCTTTTCTATTTTCATAATTTTAATAATAATAATAATGTCCTCCAGACCGATATCAGCCACGGCGGCCAATCTCTAGAGGGATTAGCCAACTACGCAGGAGATATTATAGTGCACAAGTGTGTGCGTGAACACAAGTGCACTCTATATTCCCTTACTCTCATAATCCGATGTGACGGCAATCCGGCACAACCGGAAAGAGTTCAGGCGCAGGACCAACGGCTTTACGTGCATTCCGTGGTACGGGAGTGTATACACTTTTACCTGCCAGACTCCGGGCTGCTACTCAGAATTTTCTGACAGAAAAACCCAAAAACTTTTTATTGGCCCGACCTGGGAATTGAACCCAGAACCTCCAGGTCTGCGGCCTTACATCAAGCCACTAGACCAACGAGACAAATTAATAATATATTATATAGATAAATTCCAATAACTTACCTATATTTATTACAAATATTGTAAATTGAATACTAATCAAAGTAAAAAATAATTAAATCGAATCTAACTACAAGCATAAGGGACGTATTGACGAGGTAAGAGATGGTTATTATTTCTTACTTCGCCAATGTCTATGGGCGATAATGACGACTTACCATTAGGTGGCTCATTTACTCGTCCACTTGCCTATATCCTAAAAAAAATCCAACCTTTGCTTTAAATATCGTATATTTCACAACGGGAAGTAACTAAAGTAGTATGTACCTTATGTATTAAGTCAGTTTATAAGATATTACAAATTTCGTCCATATTAGCCCAGATTTCGTTGCGTGATTGAGTACCAAACTTCCAAAAATACAAACTTTCACATTTGTAATATTAGTAGAATTATAACACTTAATTATCAATAATAATTAAGAACTGATTCAAATAAATACGTAAGAATTAGAGCCAGTGTTAGTAATTTAGTCGTTAAATGTCCAACAGCTACAATTTTCTTGCCATTTGTTTATTTATTTTATTTCTTCAAAAATATACTAAGGTTATCTTAAAAAGCCGATATTAATTTAATCAAAATATATAGTTACATGCTATTAAAATATAAGCCTACCCGCTTCAGTTTAATTCAGTTTGTGAGCATTTATTAATCAAGTCAAGAATTCTCAGGTAATCTTTTATTTAAAAAATAATGATTTTGTATCATATCTCATTTCTTGTATTCTTTGTCAATATAAACTTAATGTACAGCCATTCTCAATAGAAACTATCCAACTGCACAGGAACTATTAAAGTGCACAAGTGTGGGTGCAAACACAAGTGTGCTGTATCAAACAGAGAGAGGAGTTGTGTTGCACTCATTTGGATTGTCTAATGGCTGCCGTGGCCGGAATTGGAACATCATCCATCATAACATAATTTTAAATGAACATGACCTTAAATGAATTAAATTGAAAGAGTTTCAAAAAAAATTAAACTCCATATATTTATATATATATAAACCAAGGATTAACCCAGAACGTCCAGGAAATATAGACGAATAACTCTAATATGTTTAAAACAAAGGTAATACAAAACGTGCCAGTTAAAACCACAATTAAACGCAACAAATATATAAGAAGATAGCGTGGTCTAATCAAGGAGTTAGAGCTATTTTTCAGCTCGTGCAAGGATTCAGCGCAGAATTAGAGCTGGGAGAAGCTTAGTGTCGCGTATTGCTTTTAGTGTTTCTAACTAGTTTCCTTGGATTTTCGACGAGAATTTAAGGCGTAAATGTAAAGTATTTGTCGTTTCCTTTTAAAAAGTAAACATCCATTTAAATAAATAAACATATGAATTTCCCAGTTTTTAATATTTATACTAACGTGTTTTATGATTATAAAGAAAAAAAAAGTTCTGATAAAGATGGCGACACGTTTTTTTAGATCAAATTATTGCAATATATCAAAAAGTTTTACAATAAATAAGTACCGTAACAGCCTGTGAATGTCCCACTGCTGGGCTAAAGGCCTCCTCTCCTCTTTTTGAGGAGAAGGTATTGGAGCTTATTCCACCACGCTGCTCCAATGCGGGTTGGTGGAATACACATGTGGCAGATTTCAGTGAAATTAGACAAATGCAGGTTTCCTCACGATGTTTTCCTTCACCGTAAAGCACGAGATGAATTATTATCACAAAAAATAAATAAGTAATAATATGAAAATAATTAAAACATTATTCTAAAGAATAAAATACTCCAATTAAGTCATATTCAAGCGAACTCCTCTGTGAAATGTAACAAATCTAAGTGGTTGGATTTCACAAAATTTTCCCCTTTCTGAGGCCTCCTTGAAACCGCTTCTAATTCTGTTATAATGAGAGAACTTTTTCCATTCCTTTTTGGTTACTTTACGCAGAAACTTCTTTTGTGAATTTTTCTGAGTTTTATTTTTGCGTTCGCTAGTCGACAGCCCGAGGCCAGCAGGATGGCTTTATACCGTTGCAATTTAAACGAATCCATATTTTCTGGTAACAGCATAACAGGATGTAACAACAACATGTTCCACGGAACGTTAGTAACAGAATACCTATATACCTACCATCAGCTTACATTTTATTCACATGAAACCTAGCAATATATTCTCTATTGTTGATATTTCAAGAAACATCATCAAAATATTTATATTAAGCTACAATACTGTTTGTATTGTATAATTAGATTCAGATCCGACAACGAAATGTAAAACTTGCTGCAAATAAGTTTTTAACAATTATTATTACAAAAAAGCGTTTAAATCTGTATCACAACAAATACAATTTAATGTTCTTATTTTACTGCCACGAACACCATAAGTATGCATGTATATTGAAGTGTTTTAAATATCAGTCACAATAACTGACCCACATATACTAACAAATGAAGTTAAATAAAAGCTTGTTAAATACAGAACATTAATTCAATGTTACATATTGGTGTGACACGAGGCCATTAACAAAATCCACGATAATCTATTATTTGTTAGTACGACTTGTTTGGCCGGAATTATTACCATCAATCATTTTAACGCGCAGTCGGTTAACTTATTCAATCATTTATAATTACCAAACGAAATAACTTCGAAATCGACGTTCCGCAGTTAACTAACAATGACAATCAGAGTTTTAATATTTAAAATATTTCCTCTAATAAATACATATTTTTATTAAAGTTAAATCACATTTATGGAGTACGTACATAGTAGTAGGCAACTCCATATTGCGTTTGTACAAACGCAATATGGAGTTGCCTTGATAGCATAGATAGTGCTGTTGTCACGAGTATGTTAATCGGATAACCTCTTTAGTCCACTAACATTCCTATCAGACTGCAGAACCAGAGGTCCATTAACTAATAAAATTTTATTGAGTTTCTTTTTTACCAGATCTCACAGGCAACCCGGAGTTAAGGAATCGTCTAAAATATCACGCAAGGCCGTTGTTAATCTTGCTCCCAGTCTCGCTCAGGTCGAATAGGTTTGCTCTCCGATCGGAAAATGATTGTGAAGAAGCAGAATGTTTGTATCCACACTTGTGTACTACAATATCTCCAGTGCTAACGCTTAGATTTAATTGGCAATCCTGACTCTTCTAAATTCGGTCAGGATGACTTCCATTTAATGATAATTTGTCTATTACTTTACCAATTGGCACCATAAAATACTTTATGCTATAAATTAAAATTTTAATAAAATTTAATAAGTCACCATTACTTATATCATATATATTATTATCAGCGGGTTTTTTTATATCATAGAGAAAGGTCACTAAGAGCAACAAATATTCAAAGAAATAAAAGAATAATAGGAAAAATGCTAAGTCATGGTAAAAGCCATCAATGGTCCAATGATCATAGATATTATAAAAGGAAGCAGTCATTCCTTAAACAAGCAATGCGCTACCAATTGTAATTGTGACCTGGGTTTTAATTACAGCAACTCAACTCGTTCATTCGCCATACGGAAACAAAACAATACAAAGAGCTGTCGGTTTGTATCACAATATCTAGTAGCACGAACTATGCTCGATTACCAGTAAGCGACCGTACCACGAATGTACGTTCTAAATAAAATTTAAAAAAACGACAACGTTATATACTGTTATGCTTTGTACCGTGTATTTTTTGTATAATAAAAATCCGCAGACATTTTACATTCGCGAATTAATTATGAAAACAAGTTTATGGTAAAAAAATATTGAAACATACAAGATTTTTAATTTAATTTTTCAAGAACAGTTTTAATAATTATAAATAAATATTATATCAATATTTTTTATTAGCAATCAATGTAAATAATAAGTTTTTTTTTTTTTCGGGGTATCTCGGTAAAATATTTAAAACTGGCGATAGTATCACGTTTACGAAAGTTCTACTTGACGTGAATTAATATTGATTTTTTAATCTTACAAGAATATATTTACGCTCCATTTTTAGAATAGAGGTTGTGATCCGAACACGTTGCAAATTGTATTACTTTAAATAAATAAAAAATATGGAAATAGGTATTTTGTATCGTGTGCAGTCATGGAGTGTATTAAATTGAAATTGTCATTCACACGAGTGACGTGTCTGCCGTGGATTTTCATTGACAAGAACTTTAAGTGCTGTGTGAATCAATGCTCCGTAGGGTTGAACTTCAATACACTCTCATAGAATTTCTGAAGTTTTTTAGATTATTCAAATTCGGTTATTGGCTACTATAAGTTTAAATAAATATTTAAATACGTTTGTTGAAGTGGTCGAGGTTGTTACATTTCATATATAATTAGATACTAAAGTAAGAAGTTTACAAGTTACATGTTTTTTGATTCAGTCATTTAAAATGAAATGTTTTGTCAGGTCTTTTATTTTCCTAAAACATCCTAAAGTGCATCGTATTCACGTCCTTGTCAAAAGAATATAAATAAATAATAAACTTACAACTAAAATCTACCTCTTTAAAAAATATAAAAAATATCCACAATTAGATGAAATTAATCGACAAAATAATAAAATTGACCTGACGACTTACTTTTTTTGATAAAAAATATTACTTATTTTCAAAGTAATAGCAAACGTTTACAGCCGAAGTATTCGGAGGATCTTATGATTAATTGAGCTAAAGAAGTTTCTCCACTATTATTTTGTTTCCCGATTCATACATATAATAAAATCTTACAACTTTATATCGACAGTCCGCGTAGCCTCGTTTTATTATATGCACAATTGACAACCCTGTGATTATCATTCGTATGCTTTTAAGACTGTTTTACATGTTTTCACGCTTGCTTTAGAATTACAACATGACGTCTAGATTCGTCTTTTTCATTGTATCTTTACACTAACCAACATTCATTTTATTATTTTTCAGTAAGATATAAAAAAAAATATGGAACAATAATTATAAAGTAAGAGCTTGTAAACGTTCCACAACTGGACAAAGGTACCTTTATTTTTTTTTCTCACAGTGGAAACCTTCAGAAAGGTACTCCAGGTCCCATAGGGATGGAACCGGGTTATGTAGGATTCAGACAAAGGTACCTTATCCTATAAAGGAGAAGGTTCGGAATTTATTCCACCATGCTGTCGGATTGGTTGTTGCGGTAAAATTTCACGTGCGGGTTTCCTCACATTGTTGCCACCGAGTTCGACATGAACTATAAATACAAATGTGCTTTCTTGGATTGAAACCAAAACGGAAAACGATTACGACTCTAAAACTACTTCCAAATCTTCATACAGTAAGACAAAATCCTAAACATGCATAATTTTAAGTTTTTTTTAATTAAAAACGTAATATTGACCAAAAAATAGTGTAACACAGAGGGCGAGCGCCTGATTAAGGGATGTCCCAAGACAATTCAAGTTTCGGTGCTCGTCTCTCCTTTTCAACTTTTGTAACAACTTTTTTTGTACTTTTTGTTAATTTTGTTCATGTTCCCACCGGTAATGTTGTCGCATAACATTTGTAATATGATAAATATATGGTACGAGATTTGTTATCATAAAATGAAGAAGAACATAATATGTATGTATTTAATCGTAATAAATCCTTTCCTGGATAATTTTATTCCGGAGAATTAAAATGGTCCCAAAGTAAAAAGTAATTAGCTGTACTAAGCCACGTATAAATAACTTTAATTCCAACTCTTATTACTTCTTATTTCTTATTATTTAACTTAGGTACATTATTTACCTCACAATGACCTTTCACACAGGACGATTGAGCGGAGTTCACACAACTTAGTTTTTCAGGAACTTTTGCTGTAACGTGACGTACTTTAAGATGTATCGCCAATGAAATTCAAGCTATACGTTTGAGGTTATAAAAGTCTATTTCTTTTGTATTTACCTTAAGGGGCTTATTGTTTGAGCCGGTCCCAAAGGACGCGTAGGATCAGCCCGTCACGTAATACGAAGCGAATATAATATTCATATCTCTTCGAAATAACCTTTGATATGCTATTTTCCTTTATCTAAACATGTTTGGAAATTAGTTACATTTATGTATTATTTATCACTTTAATAATTACACTACAGGAATAGTAACTATTCGGAAAAAATATTCGACACCAATATATATATATTCGAATATAAATTAAATTGATCATACTAATAATAATATTATACTATTAATTCTATTTTCGTCACTGTTTGATAATTATATATTAAGCATGTGGCGTTAATTATAAATTACAATATATACATATATTAAGGATATTTATGTATGTATTATTTGTTACGTACATATATACCAAACTTTAATGAACATATTATAAGCTATCCACAAGTGAGTTTACACCAACATTGTTAAATATTACTAAAATATTATGTTCAGTGTTATATTTATTTTATCATTAAAATCACAACGAATGCTCTTGACGGAGATTAAAAGTTATATCTTAGACCTAGAGTTATAAATGAAATCCTCTACGGCGAAACTTTCTCTAGACAAGATGATGAGCGCTTGGACGTAATTCAAAATGTCTTACACTCTTTCTTTAAACCAATTTTCTGTTTTTAATAAGATAATAATTTAACGAATTATGATTGTAAATTATAAACACGCGCGGATTTCGAACAAAAGACATTAATCTTCATTATATTTTTCGCATAAAAGTCTCGTTAGCTTATTTGTTTAAAAATACAATTAAATTTATGCTTATTTGTTTAAAAATACAATCAAAATTTTTGTGTCAACCATAAATTACAATTTAAAGATTAGTGTTCCTGTATATTAAAAGATGAAAATATTAATTTAATTTTTGTAACAAGTTTGAGCCTGATCGAACCTGTGACCGTTTTCAAGCCTTCAATTTCAAGGCCTTACCAATAATAGTCGTCCTGTAAAACCTATTTTAACCACTAAAATTTTCCGTAACAGCCTGTGAATGTCCCACTGCTGAGCTGAAGGCCTCCTCTTCCTTTTTGACGAGAAGGTTTGGAGCTTATTCCACTACACTGCTCCAGTACGGGTTGGTGGAATACACATGTGGCAGAATTTCAGTAAAATTAGACACATACAGGTTTCCACACGACAAAGCACAAGCACGAGATGAATTATAATCACAAATTAACCACATGAAAATTCAGTCGTGCTTGCCCAGGTTTGAACCCACGATTATTATTATTATCATTCATTGGTTAAGATTCACGCATTCTTACCACTGGGCCATCTCGGCTTTCAATGAACCACTAAAAACTAAAATATACTAAATCACTAAAATCAATTTTTTTTTTCATTATATTGCAGTATTTGAACGTAAGCATTTTAATCTCATTTATGTGTTTACATAGCAGGTTATATTTGAAAATAGGCCATTCATTACCACCCAGAAATACATTAAGGGCTATAAAAACCATTGGGCCAATATTCCAAGGATATCGAAATTTCATTAAAGCGATAAAGGTCAGGGGCAAAGCCCGGCAAGTTTCAATGAAATAATTTGTCGACGTAAACAATGTGCACAGTATAAGTAAGTACTATAAATCTTGACAAATCATGAAAAAGACCGGTACTTATGTATGTGTTCTTAACTAGAAGGTTAGGAATTCATCACACCTCGCTGCTCGCGGGTTGGTGGTTATAGTTCTAGAAGATTTACTTCCGAAACCTGTAGGTTTCTTCATGATGTCTTCTTTCACCGCCGAGCAGGACATTAATTTGAACCTCATATTGAGCACATAACATAATACTTAATGCTATTAATAATACCATTAGCGCCATTTATATTTAATATGTTCCAACTCTTAATAATTATTAAAAGAAACGTTGAGCATTTTGTCCCTGCAAACATACTATACAGAAACACATATGTAGTATAATGATGTTAAAACTAATAATAATTGTACCTACCACGATGAATCTACGAGTATACTAGAACTGATTTTCGATCTTCGTTTCTGCTCGAAACAAAACAAATATTCTCTTTCATTATGGTAATTAAGTGATCCCTTTTACGCACGAAGAGACATAATTAGACTGTAAGCGAAGATCTATTTGATACATGTGTGTATACAATGAACAATATAGTTACTACATAGATACTAAAGCACATAAGCATTGAATACTCTATAATAGTTATTATATAATTATTAATTAATAATATATACTTTGACTCATTGAACTAATTTCGTACTATTTCGTGTACAACGAATTCGTATAAAACATAAATAATATAAATAAATATAGATTATTTTCTAAGAACATAATCACAAGATACAACAAGTTCTAAATAAAATATTGCAATTCATAATGATAAAATAACTCAGATAATTTCATAAAGAATTTAACACGAATATACAATTCTAACGAAAGCTACGTTCGTTTGAATTCAGCAAAGGCTTATTTTAAAATAAATTGCAATATTAAAGAAATAAACATCTGCGTAATATTAAAACCAATTAAAAATTCCATGCATGCACACTGACTGCGTGATGGGAGCGCCGAATATGTATGAGCGGTGAGCATTGAATATCTTTGTTTCAGCCGGATTTTTACATGTATGATAAAGAAGTCTATGTATTGCATATAAGTATTTCATGTAGTTTTTCTTTTGGATTTTTTGTAATATTTTATTACTACTTCGAAGTTATCAAACTGACTTCGGGTTCCAACTGATTTCTCGACAAAAAAAATCCAACACATTTTACTGGCCCGACCGAGTGCTCGAACCTATTCTCGCATGCATATCTGTTAGCCACTAAACCAACGAGACAGAAAATACTAATATTTATCTAATATTAGGATTTTTGAAAATTACATTTATAACTAACTAAATAAAATACTTAAAACAATTCAGTTTTAGTACGACCATTTTGACTGTTTTATATAAAACTTGGTTCTTACAATGAGCGTCCTTACAAGTTAAAAGTATAAGTATGAAGCAATTTTGCTTAAAACTTGATAAGTTTAGAGGTTTATTATTAAAGTTTTGCTGTTAAATGCTTAATTAATATTAAAATGGTTGCTATATCATAATTTAATAAATTGTATCTTACCGCGATAATTCCTAAGAGTTTTAGTTAATGAAAGAACGATAAATAAAAAATGGAATACAAATTATACTTATCTTAAAAATATTCGTATTAATAATCGTTGTGAGCGTTTATTTCTTCTTAAAGGCTTAGACTAACTTTGTCTAATGACTTTGTGTTTCGTGTCTATTTATAACACATACATAACACTCATATTACTAGTGTTAAGAGATACAATATGTTATTAATTCATATCAATAGATGGCGCTGATTAATTTGGTGATGTTTCTTAATCACTATGACTACATCATTTTTGATCAAAATGTATGCTTAAATTATTATCAATGTCCTTAAAAATATCGGTAAATTCGTTGCGTTTCTGAGGTCAAGTATTACCACACGGGAAAAAATATATTTATATTGATAAAATCTATAAGCCATGTTTAATTCAGTGGAAGTGCATTTCCACTTCCACTGAATTTTCATGTGCTTAATTTGTGATTATAATTCATCTCGTGCTTTACGGTGAAGGAAAACATCGTGAGGAAACCTGCATGTGTCTAATTTCACTGAAATTCTGCCACATGTGAATTCTACCAACCCGCATTGGAGCAGCGTGGTGGAATAAGCTCCAAACCTTCTCCTCAAAAAGAGGAGAGGAGGCCTTTAGCCCAGCAGTGGGACATTCACAGGCTGTTACGGATTACGGATAAGCCATGTGCTATTCACTCTAAAATATATCTAGATATGTCTAGCTAGTTTTTACAATTATGATAGTGCTAGTTTCTGCCCACGACATCGCTCGCGTTTGAGGGTCGACACTTCGACGGAGTTAGGTACCCTATATCCTTTTCTGTACCAAATTCTGTATCTGTATGCAAATTTAAAGTGTAACAAATAAAGAAAAACTCACTTTCACGTTTATTATTATTATTTAGGGTTATACCAAAATCCTTATATCCGACATATAACCCGTATTCACAGGGGTTGGTATAATTATCCCTTACGTAACATTAGACATTAAAATTGTTTAGTGAAGGTAACACGGTAAACTTCTATAAAGAATCCGTTCAAAATTCCTAATTAAAATTATATATAATTTAAATTAAGTCCTTAATGAAGTATTGTTATTACATTTTTTTTGGGTTTCGTACCTCCGGTGACAAATACGATTGTCTTAGTCAATTAACTCTGGTGTCCTATCTCCTTTTAGTAAGTGAACTGACGTACTTTAATTTGTTTACTTTACTTTATTTGATTTGCTCGTGTTTCATATTGATAACGCCTAAAGTTCAAACCGACACGAATGAATTTTGACTAAATTTATTAAAGTTAATTAAAGTCCTACGTCGTTGCGTTTTTAAGTTATATAGTTGTAAAAATAAAAAGAGTACTAAATTATTTGCATATAAGCCTTTAAAGCTGATAGTCAAAGTCATCCTGTAAACAAAGAAAATACGTGAGGCAGACATCTAGGACTACACATTGTCGCGGGACGTAGTTAAGAAAATGTAACAAAATAAGCTCTAATAAGAAATTTGCTCATGTTTCTAGTAGCGTTCGTTCGATTTCTCATGACTCCTGAAAATCGAAACAATATACTAATTTTGATTATATTCAAATCGATTCACCAAAAAAAATCGAAAAATGAAATTTTGAAATCGCTCTTATCGATCGCTTATGTAACATTAATTATTATTATTATCATTTTTAGATGTATGTACATCTACAATTTCAAAAATATATTCCATTGGTCTGCGTTTAAAATATCGGAGGACTTAATTTCATCGATTTTATTCGTTTTTATACGTAAGTAAAGTAAACATCTCTCAAAGGAGCAGACGTAAGCAAATTATGTAACATACCTTTTTTAACATATATAAAACGCTCTAAATTTAAAACACCGAGTTACCGTAGCAGCAGACGCGGGCATTGATTTTTCTTATGGTACTATAAATAACGCCTACCACATATGTAACACATAAAGTTTTTTTCACCAGCTTCTTAGTCATTTCATTTAATAATAATAACAATTATTTATTTATTCAAATAACAGAGACTCAATTATCAAATTACAGAAATAAAACGGTTTTATGTTAACAAAAATAATAAAAGAAATGTAAATAGTGAAATAAACATTACCTAATATCTACTACTACATTACGATCCAGCCAAAACTTTACAGCAGCGATTTATAACAGTACAATCTAGTCTGCTTGCGATCATGTGTAGTTTTGTTATTTTGTTGGAGATGGCCCGCACCCTGTATACCAAGGATCCACTCCTTTTTTACATTAATGCATTAATTGTAACAATTCTATCCAAACTATCTGCAATTATTGATTAAGGGGATTGATTAATATTTCATATAAATAGCATATATTTTATTTATTTTATTTTTTCCCCATATTTCATCGATTCTGTTACAATTTATAAATAAGTATGACGTTCTGTTAAGTGGTAACTGTCTTTTTTATATTTTTACCTACCATAATACTATATTCCTAACATCGTGCTCACGGCATACATCGGTCTCACCCGAGTCAAATCAAATACCTTTATTCAACTTTGAGCCATTATACTTACTTATATTACAAGAGCCCAGATGGCCTAGTGGTTAGAACGCGTGAATCTTAACCGATGATCGTGGGTCAAGCACTACTGAATATTCACGTGCTTAATTTGTGTTTATAATTCATCTCGTGCTTGGCGGTGAAGAAAAAACATCGTGAGGAAACCTGCATGTGTCAAATTTCATTGAAATTCTGCCACATGTGTCTTCTACCAACCCGCGTTGGAGCAGCGTGGTAGAATAAGCTCAAAACCTTCTCCTCAAAATGGAAAGGAAGCCTTAGCCCAGCAGTGGGACATTAACAGGCTGTTACTGTACTTACTTATTGATTGTCAAAAGAAACTACCACCGGTTCCGGAAAGAAATACCCTGACCTGAGAAGAACCGGCGAAGGAACTCAACTCAAGGAACTAAGGCGTGTTAATATGTATTTCTCATCACATTACTTACATCAAGATGTTAGAATACGAATTTCACTTAACGAACGACTTTATTGTATACGAAGATTAATTATCAAATAAATGTATTGATGGATTGTTACCATTAACTTAATGAGTAATATATTGAACCTGAATAAGTCTAGACTATAGATTGATGAGAAAAACAGATTTCAGACCTGATAATGTATTTTCTTCGGAGGTCCATCAAGGTACAGATTTCAATACAAAAAATACCTTTTCAACATTTATAAATAAATGTGACGTAAATTATTTTTATTTTATATTATAAACAATAAACACGATATAAAAATATTAAAATTAAAATTTTAAGGTGTAAATATTTTTTTTTTTTAAAACGAGTTTTTTCTTCTTCTTATTTTTTAAAACCCGCAATAACTGTTCAATCATTACACACATACACATATATACATTTTAATTTTGACAAAGGACTCTCTTTGAATTTAATTTCCTCATCAAAAATTTAACAACTGTAAAGTAACAGACCTACCAACAAAACGATAACTATAATGAAAGTATTTTTATTCTATTCATTTTCACTACATTGAAGTCGAAACTTTGAGACCCTTTAATATATTTATAATAAAAACAAATTTATACCTTATGTCTGAGTATATAAAGTTTATTTTAAACAAATCAATTAGTTTCGTCAATGTACGATTTTCGTAGCGTCGTGAACAAGACAATTTGAACTAATACCGAGACTTAGGTTTAGATTTATAGTGTCAGAAGTGTATCTAGAGCCGGGACGGTTAATTGTGATGCAACCAAGAAGTATGGTGGCACGAAAGCTGGAACCAACACTTAAAATCCAGTTGCGAGCGAAGATACCATTTAGCTTGAAATAATTGCTTCTTAAGACAGTTAAATATTGCCTCGAATTTACTTGCTCTTTGTCAGTAAAAGTCAGTTCCTATGTTATCACCGCTTATTTATTTGCATTTTATGTTTACTGTTTTTTCATTTCAAAAACACAAATCATTTTTAAAATGTTATTTATTTTTATAAAGAAAAACAACCACTTATACACGGTATACTCGGATAACGCGCCTGAGGCGTTCTGCCAATTAAACATTTGGATCCAAGAGGCTTATAGCAACGAAATTCTAAATACACGACGTATTCTCGTATATTCAATTTTAACTGTAGGTGTCGTGATCTCACAAAAAACGATACAAGTTAAGGTATAAATCTTATTAATGATTGATGGATTATAACTAATAAATAATGATTAGAAGTACAAGCCCATTCCCGCGAATATAACGACGAATATACTCAAGCAGTGTTAACACTAATATTAGTTAACTATTCCAATGCTAATACAATATGCTTATAAACCGTTGATCACGGGTTCAAATACCGTTTGGAATATGTTATCATCACATGGTATATGGTATGTTATCATATTATATCATTCTTTACTAAAAGCCTACATACCAAGTGTCATTAAACTCCACTCAAAAAATCTCAGTCCAATAATTTGATAAATCTTTTCAACAATTATTCGTACTAACGCGGCTCCTTGGCGATTTTATTAGAGCTGTGAAATAAATTTCATTGAAGCTAATTTAGGCTCTAAATCGGCCATGTTAAGGACTCACGTAGTGAAACATTTGTTGGGACGTCCGACCATATCTCCTCGACCGCAGGTATTCTGCATTAAACCTTGGCTGGCAGGTAGGACCGCTTAGATTAAACATTGGATGCGTCCTCGTCTCACACCGAATGCTGCCGTTACTTTAAACTAAAACCACATTAATGCAAGCTGTGTACGCTTGTTATAGATATGCATGTCATATGATGGCTTATTCTAATTATTACAATGTTTTAATATGCATATTGTAAAAATACGTTACATATAAATAAATAAAATAATCAGCAATCAAATACCAAATCATTAATTCGATTATAACTAAAAATATATTGCAATATTTTTTTACATACATCGTGGCTGTCATTTTTAAGCAATTTCGGCATGGTTTCATGTACAAAACGTACACTACTCGGACGTTTACTTGATTTAACCATACTAGGATGCTTATGACACTTTCGAACAATACACTAATACACATACAAACATTAATCACTTAAATTGTTACAAGTCCTGGATCTACATTATGCATATTGACGTTAGCCCTAACGAAATTAAGGTAACAAAAACATAGCGAATAATAAAAAATAGCTATACATTTTAAGAATTTCAAGCATTTCTGCTTCACATTAAAGCTATTATCAGCTTTATAGACTTTATTATTTATTAGAAGTTCCTTCTACCAATCTTATGTGGTTTGTTAAAATCAATAATTGAGTAGCTGAGTTCTTAGGTCTATAGTATGTTTTTTTTTTCTTTATTTAATTTAGGGACTTTTGTCCTACACAGGCACGTCAGTCCCATTGTTCTTTCTATATTTTGTAACATCACTTATTATTTATTGCTATTAAATAAAATTCCAAGGGCATCCTAGCAAATTCTGATAAAGGATCTGATAGAATGCTCTGAACTAATCCGACATCGAACAAACATACTTTTAAATTATTTAAGAGTAACTTCCTCTGATTCTGTGTCTTGACACATTCCACACTTCAATACGTCCACACCTATCACAATTAGGAGAATCAATTTTTTTCATAAAGAAAAACCAAAGCTTTTTGATGGGATGGCCAGATCTCAGACGATGAGCTGTAATAATATAAAACCTCTTTATTTTATATCTGTTAAACCAAGGTATGTGAGGAGGCTCACTTTGAATTGTAGGTCTATATTATGTTGCATATACAAATTGTGTATTTATATAATCTCGATACTCAAATCTCCGAAGTAAAGTCTTAGCAGCGGTGTAATAGAGTGACTTCACAAATCTCAACTTTAAGCACGGGTCATTCCTCCTCGTCACTTGAAATTTAATCAGACCTCTCTCTAACCTCTTTGCTTAACCTCTCCCGTTATGTTGCTGTCCGAATTGAATATTCTTGATAGCACTCAATTATAGATAGTATGGAATGCATATCGCTTGCTATGTATCTTCTGCTATCTCGAGCTGTGTCCAATTTCCGCCCGACATGCTCGGGATTACGACTCGAGATGTTGACTTTAAATGGCATGTGGCTTGCATTGTTGTCTTAAATCTAACAGGCATACATTAATTCTTAATATCTTTAAGAATAGATGTGAAAATGCATTTGAAGCGAATATTGCTATAGAGAGAATATTCGTATCAAAATATTTAAGTAAAATATTTTACTTATTTTTAAACATTAATAAACGCCTTTTGTTTCACGCTTTATATCTAAATAGATGATTTATGAAGTAAGAATATAAATTACGGTTATTTTGGCACACAGGGAGAAATAGTATAGTGTGGTCTTCTTCTTGCCATTGCACCTCTCCACTATTAAAAGTTGGCCGTCATATCGACACATAATGAACTGTCCTTTGTCAAACGAAAAAGTTGGACAACGCCCCAGTCCATTCCCAGATGTCTCTAAGCCATGACATTTTTCTTCTAAGCTACAGTATGATAACTGTGTACGTTTAACTGATTGGACTCAGTCGAGGCCTCTTATGCTTTTGTAATGTAGTCGACATTACTCCAATGCGAGTTAATGGATATCAATATTTATTTTGGCACGTACAAACTCCAGTATTGCTACATATACTTTAATAGCATATACACCGAGCTTTCAAGTTTAGAAAATCATTTCGTCCGTTTTCTTCAAGAATTAAATAAGAATAACCTAATCAAATAATTTTAAATCCACCAAATATAACCCGAATAAGTCGCTTATCATATAACTACATTAAGCAATCAAAACTCAAGTGGAGGTCGAATCAGTAAGGCTGATAGGCAACAACTTTTGCCACTTTAATTTTTCTATCGCCAAATTAAGCTAATTTAGCTATCCTCATCAGACATATTATTCTTCCAATGAAATTGTAGGCGTAGTTCTTCTAGTTCTTAAGACTTTGTAAATGTTTTTGTATCAAATATTATACTTGTTTGTATATTGCAATATACAAACAAGTTAATAAAAATTAAGAAAAGGTAAATAATATTCGCACTATTGCACTATTTAACAGATTGTTGTTAACATATAAGCTATAAGTAATAAGAAAATTCATTCCATTTTGAACCAGTCCTTAATATAATTTCACACTTGAGACGGTTCTACAAATATTAGCCATGTCAAATTATCTTTACCGTCTGCCTTTAATCTGATAATATTAAAAAATAGTATTCATTACAATAAAGCGTTCATAATATTATATTTTTAAATGAATAGCTTTTAATATTTTTTCATACAAAATTATTAGGTACGAAATGTATATTCATCTTTAATAAATGAAATAGAATTACCTACCCTTATAAATTGTACGAACTACTTGACCGATTTACTACGAAAAATGGAACATCAAAGTCAAACACCGTAATGAAAAATGTATTAAATATTTCAATTTAGTCTGAAGAAAATTTATTTTGGTACATCTAATATATCAGTAAAGCATCATTCTGTAAATCGTATATTTTATGAAGTAGATATCATTATTACATATTATCGATACGGAAACAGTCCCAAAGAGTATTTAAATACTTACCTCAATGTGCAAATTTCTCGCAAAATTTATATCAATTCTCGACCCTAACAATTCAAAAAAAACGATTCCTTTAGCCCTTATTCGTATGCCTGACAATCTAATTACTTGTCTCACCTGACTCTTGAATCTTTAGCTTTAAATGGCAAAGTGATAAAGTCTCCGCACAATTGACAATTGACCTGAAAGCAACTTATTGGCTTTCACAGCTGTACTTTTTTTATTTTGCTTTAACACCGAAGATCCTTTGTCTCAAAAAAGCACCGTCTCACTCTTACCGTATCGAAAAGAAAAGGATATGTGTAAGACATTTATCGCCGGGAAAGAAATTAAAGTCGCGCCGAATCGAACGGTTTTATCTACGTGTCGATAGCGGTCACAAATTATGTGCTTCCTTCCAAGTTAAGCTACAGCTTTTCTAAAGAGAAACTATGCGTTAATTTCAACGTTCATATTACCATTATTAATATTAGTGAATTAATGTTACTGGTGAATACTATAATAATAGAGAGACAATAATAGTTAAAACGATACAATTATAAGGTATTTTAATTTTTTTAGTTGAATGGCTTTGTGCATATTCGTCTAGGTTCCAATCGCAAAAAAATAAAGACCTATTTAAGCTTCAGTATCATAAAATAAATGATTTGGTCTGGATTAAAAAATGGCTGAATCATAATGATTGTCAAACTCCTAAAGTGAAAGCAGTTCCAAGAAATTAATTGCATTAAATAATTTAATAAGTGAACTCAGACGAATATACATATATGCGAAATCAGTGACTTTAGAAACGGTTTAGCCAACGTTTTAGAAAACTTTCTATGTAATAATACAGTCCGATAAACTTACAAATTTGCAATGTTAACCATTTAGACGAACTGAAGCTTAAACTTGATAATATACAATCAAAAATCAATCTAATACTTCAGTAAATAGGATTGTTTTTTCGTCGATTGATTATGTTTCTTTAGATAAATGAATTTCTACTCATTGACGATCAATCGAGCCAACGTTATCTCTGTTTTGCCGCCTTATCTAAGGGCGTAACAATGTCTATGGGGGATTTATGGCGGCCTGCTCGATAGCCGTGAGTTAGGTTTCTTACTTGTGTGGAATAGAACTGCACGCTTAGCGAGTTTCTATTACTGTTTTTGTTCTTACAATAATACATTTTATGAACTTTTGTTATGGAAACCATTTAGAATATAACTTCTTTATTTCATAACCATTATTACAAAAATATAATAATAAAAAAGTTGATATGGCGCTCCGATTCTGTATGGAGATAGTAAAGATGTTAAGATTATTGCTTTGAAATGATAGCGAAAAATTATATATGGTTTAACATAAAAAAGACCCACAGAGCTTCTTTCGACAGTTTTTCTCAGATTGGGTATTTGTTTTCTAGTTTTTACTTTGACTATCAACAAGTAAGATTGATACATCTATATTTAATACATTTTGAGTTTGAATATGACTCTTTATTTAAAAACCACGTCCAATTTAATTTAAGTTTAAATAGTTTTAAAGCAAACTATAAAGTAATAAAAACAGGATACATCAATATAATTTACTTTACTATGTAAAGTTGTGATTTAGGCAATTAATCACATTCTTATGACAGGACAGTTCATATTAAATTTTTCATGGAAGCTAGTTATATCCCCGAAAAAAGAGGTACTAGCCTAATTAATAATTTTCCCATTTTTTAAAAAACAATATTTTTTTTATTTTTTATATTATACGTAGTCGGACGAGCATATGGGCCACATGATGGCAAGTGGTCACCAACGCCCACGCAACGCATAGACATTGGCATTGTAAGAAATGTTAACCATCTCTTACATCACCAATCCGCCACCAACCTGGGAACTAAGATGTTAAGTCCCTTGCGCCTGTAATTACACTGGCTTACTCACCCTTTAAACCGGAACACAACAATACCAAGTACTGCTGTTTTGCGGTAGAATATCTGATGAATGGGTGGTACCTACCCAGACGAGCTTGCACAAAGCTTTACCACCAGTAAAACAGACGCGAAATTTCAATTAACTGTTCCATAGAGAAGTGATGAAATCTTACAAAATATATATTTGAAAATTAATCATCTCCAAATTAAGGTTTCGTTTAGTTAACAATGGCAATTAATTAGAACCGATAGATACATAATCCCATTACTACGGGATCTTTTCACTGCAATAACGCTGCTGGTGCTATTGTTGGCGTTTTTATTTGTCGGATGAAACTACAAAATCATTTTTTACCGTTGGATATCAATTTGCATTTTACCTTTGATTACCTTACTTATTTTACCTTTTAGATATTTTTTATCGTTACGACATTATCTGCAGTTTTATAGTCAATATAAAACTTATATATATGATTGTATTTACCTAGGGTAAATACAATTATATATATAAGTATATATATATATATAGGTAAGCCCTACTGCACTTATATATCCTACTGGTGGTAGGGCTTTGTGTAAGCTCGTCTGGGTAGGTACCACCCACTCATCAGATATTCTACCGCAAAACTGCAATACTTGATATTGTTGTGTTCCGGTTTGAAGGGTGAGTGAGCCAGTGTAATTACAGGCACAAGGGACATAAAATCTTAGTTCCCAAGGTGCGAAGACCACTTACCATCAGGTGACCCATATGCTCGTCCACCTTCCTATTCTATAAAAAAAAAAAACCTAAATACATCCAGTATTTTTCATGCAAATGTTAACATCAATTCAATGATTATATTATTAATCAACTATCTGACCGATACACATTAATCCCTCAAGCTAAATGGTTTTTATATGTCCTATAAAAAATGTTGTTCGTCCGCTGAACAACATAGCATGAGTCCCATGACTTTACTTACTGAAGTTCCACGACTTTTAGCTCATACATAAACGAATACAATCCCAACAATAGATAATGGAAAATCATATCACATAGCCTATCACTTCGTCTATTCAAGTATGTCATTTATTTTCATGTTTATACTCCATATTTTTTTAAACAAAGTTAGTTATTTAATTCGCAAATAATTATTGTATTTGTACAAAGCATCCTTACAACTTTGAATGTTAAAACCTACCATAAACTCATACAGTAGCTTAGTGAAGTTATTATAAATATCGATCGTTCTTCTCTTAATTCGGAAATATACTTTTTAATGCCTTTAAAAATACGGCATATATAAGGCATTGCATCGTAAAATTGACTACTACTCTATCGTCAATCCTCTTCGGCTACCATCCCGATTCTACGCGACGTCATTATTAATACAGTACTATCCTTTGACTTATTTTGGTAGTGAATACCGTCAACTCCTTTCGTCGCCACTGTTTGTAGTAATAAGCTCTATTCTACTCTGCGGGACCCGCAATTGTTGTTATTTAAATGAATATATTATATCAGATATTTTATAAATATTTTTTTAATAATATAAAAAACCGTGGGTAGTTGAAAAAATAAAAACTCGTAATTTGTATTGTAATTGAGGTAGTAACAATCGCTATCACTCGAGACACACGGCATTGTATAAATTAATTTACTACTCGCTCGTCTTTGTCGCGTTGCAGTGCGGAGCCATTACCAGCAAGGCTCGTGTTAGCAATAAATTATTCCGAATTACGGAGATGCTGTTTTAAAATTTATGCCTCAATAACGTTGGCTAAAATTCGAAATATGTTTTATGGACGTATTCAGTAGCACTTTTGAATTGTCCGGGCCCTGATTGGATAACTTTTATTTTAAGGGTTCTGTACAATCATGTAAAACTTCAGTTCTAACTAGTTTTATGATCATTTCAAGTTCGATATTGCAAAAAAAATAGCCCATACTTTCTAATCAAAAATTTAATATAATTTATAGTCAAATTACTGAATGTTAGATATGAGAGTAAGTTTTTAAAATTAGAATATCATGTTCTCGCTCGCGTTCATCAAAGAAATAAAAAAGTGTAAGGTTATAACTTTAAGAAGATTTAAAACATAGCATAATAATATCTTTGTACGGAACACGTGCAACTCCCACTCGCACTTGGTGCTTATATTCACCACAGCGTCGTTACATTCATAGCAGTCTTCCAAGAGTTATAGACTTTATGACGTCAACATAATCTAATGTAACGACGGAATGTCAAGGCAATGTAATAGACGGAAGTTGGTAAACTATATAAAACTCGGTCTTAACATTTTAGGTTCGCGAATTTATTTAATATGGTGCTATATTGACTTAAATATGCTCAGGCCGTCGTCGTCATCTTTAGCCTAAAATAATGATAGTACGGTTCAAATTTATTATTATCAATATAAATTTATGATTAAATTAAAAAGGTGGTTTTTACTTTATATTGTTCATATTATTTCCCATATAGTTAACATGAAATATTTCAACTTTTGATCAATCAATAGCCAATCGTTGTCCACTGCTGAACATAGGCCTCTCCCAAGGTGCGCCAAAGCTCCCTGTCCTCCGCCTTCCGCATCCAGTTGGTGCCCGCCACCTTCTTAAGGTCGTCGGTCCACCTGGCTGGAGGGCGCCCTACGCTGCGCTTGCCGATTCGCGGTCTCCACTCTAGGACTCGTCTGCTCCAACGGCCATCGGTCCTACGACATACGTGACCAGCCCACTGCCACTTCAGCCTGCTAATTTTGCAAGCTATGTCGGTGACTCCGGTTCTTTTCCGGATAATCTCATTTCTGATCTTATCCTTCAAAGATACTCCGAGCATAGCTCGCTCCATAGCACGCTAAGCGACTTTGAATTTGTGGACTAGTCCCGCAGTTAGTGTCCACGTTTCGGCACCGTATGTTATGGCAGGTAAGACGCATTGGTTGAAGACTTTCGTCTTCAAACATTGCGGTATAGACGACTTGAGGACTTGACGAAGGTTGCCAAATGCTGCCCATCCCAAGCGAATTCTTCGATCGGCTTCCTTCTCGAAGTTGTTCCTACCGACTTGTATTATCTGTCCTAGGTAGGTATATTCACTAACAACTTCGAGAGGTTTCCCCTCGACGTATATCGGTCCCGGCACGACATGCCTATTGAACATGACCTTGGTCTTGTCCAAGTTTATACCGAGACCGACACACCGGGAAGACTCGCCTAGGCTACGCAGCATTCCGGTGAGTTGTTCCAGCGAATCTGCTATGATGACGATATCGTCGGCAAATCGAAGGTGTGAGATGTACTCGCCGTTTACATTGACTCCATACCTAGTCCAATCCAGCGTTTTGAAAACGTCTTCCAACGCGTTGGTGAACAGTTTCGGGGATATTACGTCCCCCTGTCTCACCCCTCTGCGCAGTTGGATCGCCTTCGTCTTACAGTCCTGGATGTGGACAGTCATTGTAGTGGCGTTGTACAGACATCTCAGTACCTCGATATATCTCCAATCGATATGACATCTCTGCAATGAGTCGAGCACTGCCCAGGTTTCGATGGAGTCGAAGGCTTTCTCGTAGTCCACAAATGCCATACACAGCGGCTGATTGTACTCTTCGATCTTCTGCACAATCTGCCGAACAGTATGGATGTGGTCCACGGTGCTGTAGCCTGATCGAAAGCCGGCTTGCTCTGGGGGCTGGAACTCGTCAAGTCGTCTGGCGAGACGGTTCGTGACGACTCTTGAGAACAGCTTATACACGTGACTCAGGAGGGAGATTGGTCTGTAGTTTTTCAAGAGGGTTTTATCACCTTTCTTGAAAAACAGTACCACCTCACTCCCGCTCCACGTTTCCGGGGTCTTGCCATGTTGGATGACGGAATTAAAGAGGCTTGCTAGCTCTTTCAGGACCGGAGTCCCGCCTGCCTTAAGCAACTCTGTTGTGATTCCGTCATCTCCCGGAGCTTTGTTGTTTTTAAGCTGTTCTAGAGCCGCCCTAATCTCTCCTTGGTCAACGACCGGGAGCTCCTCGGAGTAATGGCGCATAAGAGGGGCGCGCTGGTCATCAATACTGATTCCCACGGGTTTATCCGATCTTGAAGAGAACAACTGCCCATAAAACCTCTCTACTTCTCCGACAATCTCAGGTCTAGAGGTAACGACCCCACCATTTTCAGTTTTAAGTTTTGTCAGACGCGGCCTCCCAAACTTGCGAGCGAACACTTTCGATCCCCGATTTTGCTCAATCGCAGCCTTGATGGCACGGGTATTGGAGCGTCGTCGATCGCGTCGCGTCAGCGTTTTTATTGTTCGGTTTAAGGCCTTATCTGACAAAAACGATGGTAGTTCTCGTCGTTTTCTCATGAGCTCGAGTGTCTCAGCAGAGAATTTTGGTGCGTTGTCTCTTCTCTGTGGCGGAAAACATTTGCGGGATGTGTTTTGCAGTATTTTGACCAGCGTGTCGTTTCTCTCATCGATACTGCTTATGGTTTCCAACGCGGTGAATTGAGTTTTGAAGTTCCATTTGGAACTTTTCGGAGCCTTGAGCAGCTTGGAGCATGGTAGGTCGGAGAGTAGACCTCATCATTCTCGATCTTTCGGCTTTTAAGTTGATTTTTAGAGTGCCTCGAACCAAGCGGTGATCACTTCCGGTATTAAACCTGTTGATCACTGAAACATCTCTAAATATGTGCCTTTTATTCGAAATGATAAAGTCTATCTCGTTCCTTGTCACGTTATCGGGGCTTCGCCAGGTCCACCTCCTCTGAGGCTTCTTTTGAAAGAAAGAATTCATCAAAAAAAGCCCCTGCGCTTCGAGAAAGTTTACCAGCATTTGACCCCTGTGATTTCTGCAGCCCAAGCCGTAAGGTCGGACTTTCGATTCACCGCTATCTTGTACTCCCACTTTAGCATTAAAGTCTCCCATAACAACATTGTAGTGGGCCTTCGAGGTGTCGTTGAGGGCCTTTGCGATGTCCTCGTACATCGCTTCGACCACATCATCAGAGTATATCGAAGGTGGCGCATATACCTGTACGACCTTCAGGGAGTACCTGTCGGAAAGTTTTAGGACGAAGGTACGCTACCCGGTTCGACACACTACTGATTTCCACAATGCTGCTAATGAGATCCTTTTTGACTAGAAAACCGACACCACCCTGGGAGAGGTTATCACCTTCGCGGAAGTAGAGTAAGTTACCGGACTCTAAAGTTATCGTGTCCTCCCCCTGTCTTCGGACTTCAGATAACCCCAGTATATGCCAGTTTATATGACTTAACTCTACTTCTAATTCGGCGAGGTGATGGTCCAGCCTCATCGAGCGTCCATTATACGTTGTCATGTGCAGTCGTTTTATACGGTAGCCTGCCGTGAACCGGTGATTCTTAGCACCCCCTGCCCTGCCGATACCGCGACAGCTACCGCTACTTTGATCGGGCCTAGCGGGCTTGCCGGTAACTGGGGGCCTTTTTTTTGGGCGCATCTGCCATTAAGGGAGGGGTTTGCCCATACTCGCCGCGCTGGGCAGGCGTGTTAGCGAGCGCAGTAGGGGGGTAAGATGTTTATGGGAGAGGGGACGCTGCTGCCCATCCCCCCTCTTCCCCGTCCCTCAGTCGCCTCTTACGACACCCACGGGATGAGATTGGGGGAGTACTATTCTAAGCCGGTACTCCACGGCAAACTTTTGATCAAACATCTATAATTGACGCGCCTTCATAGGAAGACCAACTCGTATGCGGTGATGGCAAACGGCATAACTCTTATGATGTCATGCCCACTCACCGCTATTATTATTTTTTATAATAAGAAAAATATAAATATTTTAAAGACACGTATTGGAAATATGCAAGAAATTATAATATTTTTACAACTACTACTGTTACTTTCTATCAATAAAAAGTATGTTATTAAATAACGTATAGTTAAAATTACCCCACTATACATTCCTCGTGGTTTGTTTTTCATAATATAATGGCAGCGATACAAGTTTTTGTTTGTTTTATGGCTCGATTAGACCAGCATATTTTTGAAACAAATTCAAACGTTATATGTTCGAACATTTTTGTTCAATGCAAAATAGAAGATACAAGTTTTAATTTGAGAATCAAATCTGTAATGTAAAATAAATCCGTAAAATTAACATTTACGTTTTATTTTTGTAATTATATGTGTATTTTTAGAAGAAATACAGAGACCGCCTGTTAATTTTCTATAATTAGGAAAAACTTAAATTTCGTAAAATTTTTGTTTTTACGATTACTACGAATTTGTAATTTAAAAACTTTTCTAAGTCTGATATTAGTAATGCCAATAACTAAGCACAAACTTTTTCTTTTATCTCGTGCGTCCCCTTCCCGTTTATCCTACATCCATAAAGTCATGTCTGTACTCGTTCAGGTCAAGTTTTTTTTTATGACGAGACGAGCCTCCTGATGGTAAGTGGTTACCAACACCTATAGACATTGGCATTGTAATACCACCAACCTTGGGAATTAAGATGTTATGTCCTTTGTGCCTGTAATTACACTAGCTCACTTACCCTCAAACGAGAACACCCCAATACCAAGTACTGCTGTTTAAATAATATGATAAGATAATAAATATGATAATAATCCGTTTTTTTAGTACCAATGGTCATTTATTGAGGTAATTATTAAGCACTTGTTAGAGGAAACTCGTTCATATTAAGAGCAACTAAATAATAGATTTGTGTGCTGAAAGAAAGAAATTCTGAAATTTTATGGGGAAAGTAGAATTATTTTTTAGGAAAGAAATTATATGAACTGGTATACTATAGTATAGTTTAGATCGAAGACGCTCCAATTATTGAACGAGTCATCAGACACGCAGATTGCTATTGGTAATATTTTACGGTTAACAGTACATTACAGTAAATACAGCTTCAATCAACAGCCAATCGTTGTCCACTGCTGAACATAGGCCTCTCCCAAGGTGCGCCAAAGCTCCCTGTCCTCCGCCTTCCGCATCCAGATGGTGCCCGCCATCTTCTTAAGGTCGTCGGTCCACCTGGCTGGAGGGTGCCCTACGCTGCGCTTGCCGATTCGCGGTCTCCACTCTAGGACTCGTCTGCTCCAACGGCTATCGGTCCTACGACATACGTGACCAGCCCACTGCCACTTCAGCCTGCTAATTTTGCAAGCTATGTCGATGACTCCGGTTCTTTTCCGGATAATCTCATTTCTGATCTTATCCTTCAAAGATACTCCAAGCATAGCTCGCTCCATAGTACGCTGTGCGACTTTGAATTTGTGGACTAATCCCGCAGTTAGTGTCCAAGTTTCGGCACCGTATCTCATGGCAGGTAAGACGCATTGGTTGAAGAATTTCGTCTCCAAACATTGCGGTATAGACGACTTGAGGACTTGACGAAGGTTGCCAAATGCTGCCCATCCCAAGCGAATTCTTCGATCGGCTTCCTTCTCGAAGTTGTTCCTACCGACTTGTATTATCTGTCCTAGGTAGGTATATTTACTAACAACTTCGAGAGGTTTTCCCTCGACGTATATCGGTCCCGGCACGACATGCCTATTGAACATGACTTTGGTCTTGTCCAAGTTTATACCGAGACCGACACATCGGGAAGACTCGCCTAGGCTACGCAGCATTTCGGTGAATTGTTCCAGCGACTCTGCTATGATGACGATATCGTCGGCAAATCGAAGGTGTGAGATGTACTCGCCGTTTACATTGACTCCATAAATAGTCCAATCCAGCGTCTTGAAAACGTCTTCCAACGCGTTGGTGAACAGTTTCGGGGATATTACATCCCCCTGTCTCAACCCTCTGCGCAGTTGGATCGCCTTCATCTTACAGTCCTGGATGTGGACAGTCATTGTAGCGGCGTTGTACAGACATCTCAATACCTCAATATATATCCAGTAGTGAACAGTTTCGGGGATATTACATCCCCCTGTCTCACCCCTATGCGCAGTTGGATCACCTTCGTCTTACAGTCCTGGATGTGGACAGTCATTGTAGCGGCGTTGTACCTCAGTACCTCGATTTATCCCCAGTCGATATGACATCTCTGCAATGAGTCGAGCACTGCCCAGGTTTCGATGGAGTCGAAGGCTTTCTCGTAGTCCACAAATGCCATACACAGCGGCTGATTGTACTCTTCGGTCTTCTGCGCAATCTGCCAAACAGTATGGATGTGGTCCACGGTGTTGTAGCCTGATCGAAAGCCGGCTTGCTCTGGGGGCTGGAACTCGTCAAGTCGTCTGGCGAGACGGTTCGTGACGTCTCTTGAGAACAGCTTATACACGTGACTCAGGAGGGAGATTGGCCTGTAGTTTTTCAAGAGGGTTTCATTATCACCTTTCTTGAAAAACAGTACCACCTCACTCCCGCTCCACGTTTCCGGGGTCTTACCATGTTGGATGACGGAATTAAAGAGGCTTGCTAGCTACATACAGCTTAGTAAGTAAAAATTCATATTTAATATTGCTTTTACATAGAGTAAAATTTTACCGAGCCGTTGTCCATGTGAAAACACAATTGTAAAAAAAATATATTTTTATACAAAAATAATAGGAATTTTTATCTAGATTTTTTTTATGAATTTATAAATTATATTATATACCTACAAACGTGTCCATAAAATCAACAAAGCCAATATAATCTGTTTTAAACTCGCTACAGCGGCACGTACTCAGTAACTTACGTAAAAGTTTAGAATAAAAAATGTACAAAATCTAAAATATTTTTACAATAAAAATTTCACAGCCTATGAAAATATTAAGTTATGAAAATAAAATAAAGTAAACATTTTGAGAAGTTATACGACTCAAATGAAAATCGAGCTCTTAACACATTTGTTATGTGAACTGAAAAAAAAAAATAAGAAGTATATTTGAATTATACTTTAGGAATTTTTTTTTAAAATATTTTAAATTTGTTATATAATAATATCTTTGCACTGATAATATTTGTATAGTATCGATATATTATATAATATCGATAATGAGAATTGAGCCCTAAAACAAAAAAAATTTAATACCTATTTCGCTTAAAAAAAAGATTTCACAAGCCACAAAGTATGTAATATAACTTTACTTTTTATTGAACTTTTAATGTGAATTCGGCATAATTAAGCTGGGAATAGAAAGTAGTAGTAGTTGTAAAAATATTATTATTTCTTGCATATTTTCAATTAACTGATAAAACACAATTAAATTTAAAACTCGAAACTCATTTCAGTCAAAACTTTCCATTCGTTAACGCGGCGAGTTTGAAAACTTTCAGATTTATTCATACAACTCGATTTGAATTAACGCTAATTTCTGTGCATATAATTGGGGAAATTAATGTTTTATCATAAAGTAAAAATTTTGAGTAACTGCTATCCAGTAAATATATTTGTGAAGAATTGTTGGTTGAAATTGATAATTGGTGTTTTGTGGTTGTAAAAATAAGCTTCTGAATGTTTGAGAGAAAGAGAAAGAGACGGTACCGTAACAGCCTGTGAATGTCCTACTGCTGGGCTAAAGGCCTCCTCTCCCTTTATTTGAGGAGAAGGTTAAGGTTTGGAGCTTATTCCACCACGCTGCTCCAATGCGGGTTGGTGGAATACACATGTGGCAGAATTTCAATGAAATTAGACACATGCAGGTTTCCTCACGATGTTTTGCTTCACCGTAAAGCAAGAGATGAATTATAATCACAAATTAAGCACATGAAAATTTCGTGGTGCTTGCCCGGGTTTAAACCCACGATCATCGGTTAAGAGTCACGCGTTCTTACCACTGGGCCATCTCGGCTTATTCGTTACTAATAAATGATAATAATAATTTTATCGTACTTACACCGTTAATTTTATCACGGAACTGTCATACTTATTAAATTCAGAACATACATCTTAAATTTCAGAATAATTTACCATGAAAATAAACCATATAAGTTATATATATATTTTTTTTTTTTTTTTTTTTAATGTTATAGGCGGACGAGCAAATGGGACCCCTGGTGGTGGTAGAATTGCTCCTTAATAAACAGATCAGATTTTAAAGCAAATTATTATCAACATATCTTTAACAAATTATATACTTTAATAAAATCCTTTTTTTTCATATTCTTTCTCGTGTGTATATATAAAAACATTAATATCGAGAGTATTTTTAACAAACCTAAATACACAGGTAACTCCTGTATACAAAATATCTTTTAAGTATCGACAAGTTGAAACTCTTTTCGAGTTCTATTGCGAAACGTTCAAAAACCTCCATTCATTTCGAAAGTAGTTATTTCATTAATCTTTTTCCGGACGAAAAACCAATTTAGGTCTTAAGTTTTACAACGGAAAGTTTGAAGAGAGCGGAATAAAATTGGGTAGCCATTTTTAATTACTTTACTACACGATTGATGTTTAAAGAAACCTCAAGTTTTAAAGTAAATATATGTATAATGTTCTCCAATGTTTATTACTTTTTTCACGCTGGAAAAACGCATTACGTGTTACCCCCACGGGAACGGTGGGAGGTATGTGGGGCACGTAGGTGTCCAGTGCGTTGAATGCGCCCCGAACATCGGAATACCCACTAAAAAACCAGCGGTACCCTTCCGTTTTAATGAGGAACGCAAGGGGATCGCTTCCACCTGCTACCGTGACGCTAATGTTTAGTACTTGGTGTGCGAAAAATCTTGTTGTGCGAAAAATAACTGGCTAGATCCATTCCATCCATTTTGCTACGTATTACTTCAACTTCAAACTAAGTAACTTGCGCTGAAAAAAATAAAAATCATGTTTAAGACATAATCATACGCACTATTTACGTATTTACAACTAAATATTTAAAAGATAATTAACACGATGTCCCGGATACGTTTTACCAACACCTAGGTAGCTTGTCGAGCCAATAAAATGTTTTTTAGTTTATATGTCAAAATATACTTAGTTACAACCCGCAGTTTCTAATTTGGTAGAGTTTACATTTGCGTACAAAAAGTACATTGCTGTTGGTCCTGCACCGATGCTCTCTTAAGCTCGCCTGAAACTGCGCCTAATAGACCGAAACCTTTCGGTCTATTAGGCGCAGTTTCAGGCGTTTCAGATTTGCCGTCCTATCAGATTATTAGAGTGAGGAAATAGACACTATACTTGTGATCCCACACTTTATTCTATAATAAATGTATAATGAGGAGATGGCTAGTCTCCTTTATGAATACCCCTGGTCGAAATTAGCCAATAAGACATCGTTGATGTAAATAAGATTTTTAACATTTTATCAAATGCGCATTAATTTCACAACACAAATAAACACATTCTGATTTAAATCTTGTTTTCTGTCAGCAGTACCATATTACACTACAGCAGCCATACTGATATAGAAGACAACTGTTTCCGTAAAATATTGATTTATATAAAATATCCTATTGCGATTTAAATTAAATTAAATTTTTATAGTGTGAGAGGAATAATAATAAATATGTTAAATCATAATGTTAGGCTATATTTTAAGGTTATAAATAAATAATCCTTAGAGTTCATTTAAAAAGATAAAGTCAAACGTCTCAAAATAAAATTATGATGTAATATAATCTGCCTACATTAAAAAACCGTTTCGTTTCATACTTTTAAATATAATATAAGCCTCTGCAAGCTAGCAAGACCTCAACCTCTTGCTCCTGACTTCCATCCGCTCTTATTGGATTGCTATAATATCGGGCTATTTGATTGAAAGAATAGAGAGCACACACTAGTGCACTTTAATGTCTTCCATGCAGTAGTTCCATTAGACTTCGTCGCCGTCTCGTCATCGACGACTTGTTCTTAAGACATACAAGATTTAAAAAAACGTTTAAGGATATGCATTCATACATTAAAACGGAAATCACTCTAACGAAACAAGTTTTCAAAGAAGAAATTTCTCACAACTTTCACATCCGAAAAATGTAGTTATTATTTTTTATTACGAGTATATCACAATATTTTTCAAAAGAAATAAGTTAATATATTATGTAACATCCTTTCTTCAATAATATCATAACTCATATTTTCCTTCCCTAACATAACATCATCTAATAAAATTGATTTACATAACATATATTATTTTTGAGCCGAGATGGCCCAGTGGTAAGAACGCGGGAATCTTAACCGATGATCGTGGGTTCAAACCCGGGCAAGCACCAATGAATTTTCATGTGCTTAATTTGTGATTATAATTCATCTCGTGCTATACGGTGAAGGAAAACATCGTGAGGAAATCTGCATGTGTCTAATTTCACTGAAATTCTCACACACATGTGTATTCCACCAACCCGCATTGGAGCAGCGTGGGGGAATAAGCTCCATACCTTCTTCTCAACAAGGCCCAGCAGTGGAACATTCATAGGCTGTTACAGTATATTATTTTTAATATAAAATTTGCCTATGACAAGCAATGCATTATTCACTTAACGAAATCTTCAGAACTTTTTTTGTCCACAAGAATGTTTGCAGCTTTTCTAGCCACGATCGATCAACCACCATAATAAAATTAAAGCTGTTCCCAAATTAAGTAAAGACTCGATTGATTGATGGTGACGTTGCGTTATTTATTATTTTACGTAACAAAACATAGACAATTTACGTAAAAAATCTACCTACGCAAGTCATTTCTGCTGAAAAGTCAGTCACATTGTTTCGGATCAATAATAGCTGGCTAAAAAGGTTTATTTTTATGTTTTTTAAATGATTGGTATATATTACGGAAAAATGGTTACATATTTTAAAAATATCTTTTGCTGTTCCTGTTTATTTTTAGATTGACTTTTTCAATCATGAATATATAATAATAGTACCAACTACAACTAGTAGTCTAAACTTTTGCGAGTATATAAGTATATATGTATATGTGGTGTGGTGTCGTAAGTATATAACTGGTGGTAGGGCTTTGTGCAAGCTCGTCTGGGTAGGTACCACCCACTCATCAGATATTCTACCGCAAAACAGCAATACTTGATATTGTTGTGTTCCGGTTTGAAGGGTGAGTGAGCCAGTGTAATTACAGGCACAAGGGACATAAAATCTTAGTTCCCAAGGTTGGTGGCGCATTGGATATGTAAGCGATGGTTGACATTTCTTACAATGCCAATGTCTAAGAGCGTTGGTGACCACTTACCATCAGGTGGCCCATATGCTCGTCCGCCTTCCTTTACTATAAAAAAAAAAAAAAATATATGTATATGTTTTCTGGTGGTAGGGTTTTGTGCTAGGTCGTCCGAGTAGGTACCACCCACTCATCAGATATTCTACCGCAAAACAGAAATACTTTGTATTGTTGTGTTCTGGTTTGAAGGGTGAGTGAGGCAGTGTAATTACAGGTACAAGATACATAACATCTTAGTTCCCAAGGCTGGTGGCGCATTGGCGATGTAAGCGATGGTTAACATTTCTTACATTGCCAATGTCTATGAGCGTTGGTGACCACTAACGGTCAGGTGACCTATTTGCTCGTCCGCCTACCTATAATATAAAAAAAAATGTAGATACATGGACACATAAGCGGCTTTTTCGTTTATTCAAAATATTTACGGTAAATTACTTATATTGTTAGTATTTGTAATTTTATTATGTTCCCAACATTGCAGAAAGTTTCTGTACCATCAAAGTAATAGAGTGGTGGTGCGAGAATCATATCGGATAATTGTTTACAAAATATTTAAAAAGGTGTCACAACGAATTATGATATTCTATATGAAAATTAATGAAGGTAGTATTAATAAAACTACCCTTTACATCTGCGTAATTTAAGGCTTTTTTTCATTAATAAAAAAATGACCGATTTTTTTTATTAATAAAGACAGTCTTAATGTTTTATCATCAACATTTACATTAAATTTTTTATTGTATTTTATAATAATATCACCGGAAAAAACAATTCAAACCAAGATTTTCTAAAGTTTTTCTTAGTCTTTTTTATTTTATTTTTTATATGGCAGAAATTAACTTGATCAATAAATTTAAATCGTTACTTCAAATTAATTCTCTTTAAATATATGTAAACAACTCCATTAGGGGTTCATCTTAAACCAAAACCAGATAACATTATCATTGTTTGTTTATCATATCGGTCATTAACAGTTCTCTTGACTAATGAAGTCAAACTAATCACGTGTTAAATCGTTCCCGCATCCTATACTTCTCTATTTCTCAATATTTATAACCAAACATAATCTTAAAACGACAACAATAAGAGCGATAATCGCTAATCATACGACGATCCAACGCACCACTGTGAAATTGCGTCACACATACCTTGTTTAAGGGAAAATAGATTGTAATATGGAGTAATAAATATAAGAATTGCTTGCACGTTTTCGCCTTTAGTGGTCTACCAGAGACATAAAGGGTAGGTGTGATATCGAAACCAATATTAAGGTTTGACGAGGGTCCGATATTAAAGTACTTATCCACGGGCGTGATCTATTGATTTTCACTAAAACATTAGATTATATTGTAAAACCAAGGACTGGCCAACATATATTTAAAAACTCTATTGACTTCTATGATGGTTGGAAATTCATAATAAATTAACTTAATGTAAAAGAAAAACTAATAATTAAATGTTATATGTTTTCAATTGCGAATAAATAATTACGTATTTTTAATTTTATCTAGAATATTTTATTATGACAATAAATATATATTTCATATATTCTATTGTAGTCCATACTTCAAAAGACAATAATAATAATAATAATATCCTGGGACATTTTTCACACACGGCCATCTGATCCCAAATTAAGCTTGTACAAAGCTTGTGCTATGGAAACCAGACAACTGATATACTACATATACTACTTTTTTTTTGTAAATACATACTCAGGACTCAGGACAAACAGACATGTTCATGCACACAAATGTCTGTCCTGGGTGGGAATCGAACCCAAAACCTTCGGCGTGAAAACCAACCACGCCAACCAGCTCGTCAAACAACACAAACAAGACAATAGTTTTGAACGTTTTTATAATTGTCTTAATTAATTACATATGCAATGGATTTGGTATAGTGAAAGGAAATCAAAAACATTGCTTAGTACAATTGTTGTCATGATTTTATTATATAACATTGAAATATCTATGTAACACTACTAGTAACAATATAAAAATAATATTTTCCAATGTGAATCGCCAATGCGCTACCAACCTTGGGAACTAAGATGTTATGTCCCTTGTGCCTGCAATTTTGTGGTGCACAATAAAGTTTATTCTATTGTATTTCATACCATTCAAAAAGTATTTAAGATGTCGACCGAACGATTAACGTCAATGACAATTAAATGTTAACGTTTTTTATTTCTCTGTACTCATCCTGTGATTGCAAATCAAATATAGTCGTCGATGTCTGCTGGCCTGAGCAGTCTTTAATGTCCGGGCATACAATTGTAAGAAAATCAGATCATACATATTATAATACGTAACTGATGCATTGATAAATAGCTTATTTGATAATAATTGTTATATAATATTCACAAATATTTTATTATAAAAAAAAACCACTGCAAAATTGAGCCTATGTCGGACGGATAACTAATGTTTATATATTTTGTGGTAGTATAATTAATTTATTCATTTGCACTATATACGCTACTTATTTGCCTTACAATATGCAAAGAAAGTTAATTAATATTTGATTAATTTTGTTTGTAACGTAATAATTAAGGAACACTGAGACGTTATCTTACCGGTATCAAATAATGAACTAATTATGATCATAGATCATACCTTCAGATAGCACATTAGCTTGTCTGATAAAAAAAAAAATATTCAACAACTAAAGTGCATGAGAAATCTCATCAGTTTCTGTGAGAAAATGACATTTTCAATCATCGCTTTTTCATTTTGCCAACAAAGCAGTCTTTGAGCGACCCTCTACCATTCACGCTGCACTCTCTATAGAAACAATAGACAAATTTCTCGGATGAGAGGCGTTCCAAAGAATCGTACTGTTATGATTGTCTCGCGTTAAAAAAATAGTTCTTTGTAATAATATTATGAAGAACTTTGTTTATATTATATTGAGGTTTTTTTTTAATAATAAAGCTTTTTAGAAAGTGAAAAATTTAACATTAACGAAATCAAATTTTAGTATATTCATTCACAGATAGAAAGGCTCAAAGGGTTACATGAAGATATTGGTCACTAATGGCAGTACATTCTACAGTACAACAAATAAGTTTCAACTAACAAAAACGCCAATACTATTGATTGTTTAAAGAAAGCGACGTGACCGTGTTTGGATTCTTAAATTTACAAAGCAGGAAATATATAAACATATAGACGTATATTATTCATGTTTCATTTAATGAAAGCTTATGCACGCGGCCTCGCCCGTGTATATTTACATTATTACCGAGAATTCTTTGAATCGAGCGATCAACACTACAAGGCAGGTACCTGACGATAAAACATTCAAGTAACATAAGAAAACCAATGTGGTCAAACTGTTTGTTTTGGTTTAAAAATATTTAACTAATGCAGTGATTACGTTACATATTCCAATGCAATACAAATATTTTTGGTCGATTTTACCTTTTTACATAAAAGGTTTTTGTACGTTTATATAAAGTGATTGCGGCATGAACAGTATGAAACGTCAAAAGGTATTTCTTAGATAAGTTGGAATAAAAGTATTGGCAATACGACGCAAACTATAGAAAAAGTTTACATAGAGACAGACTAAGATGGTACTCACACTGTTTGTGCTAGTTGAAGCATTAGCATCAATATCATTTTTACTTTTTTATTCTGTTTCTACATATTTTTAAAATATTTTTTTAACTGCTTAGCTATCATTAAAACTAATTTTCGTCCGCGGCTTCGCCCGCGCACTACGTGGGCGCTTGTATTAGGTATATTATGTCCTTTTCTGTACCCCCAAAAACATATATGCTAAAACATGAGAAAGCGTAAAACAAACACACTTTCGCATTTATAATATTAGTAAGTATTACACCATATTATATTAATAACTAGTTAATTAATCATAGACAGAGCAGCTGAAGACAGTGAGTTCTAATATAGGAATGGTTGGCGTCAGCTATAGAATAAGATATATACATACTATAATTAATGAAGGTTATAAATTATCGTGAAAAAATTATGTACAATTGATTTATAGTTTCCTATATAAAATATATTCTTAATGTGGAACTACTCATATTCTTCAAACAAGTAATAAATAATCCATTTCATGTATCATAACTCTATGATCTACTAATTACACCACTCCGGATAATTTTTTATGCAAAGCGATAAGTTTTCGACCTCGACAGTCGCATTGAATTAAATTTTCCTAAAAAAATAAATATTTGGGATGAGAACTGAGATTGACATCTTGAATGACAAAATCAATTTAAAGTATCTGCTATCGGTGCTTAGGGCAGACATCGCCACGAAGCCCGACAACTGTCATACTACTCTTCACAATACGCTAGCCTCTTAACTTTACGCAAGTATATTTAAAGTTAAACCTTGAGATATACTTCAAATTCTTATTAAATAACATTTTGAGGTAATAGACTTTAATTTATAAAATATGTTAAGAGCAAAAAGTCATTATATTGTTTATATTTTATGAATTTTGATGGAGTTTTCCCAATTACTTTGATCATACTTCAGGGAGTTTTAATAACACATGTTCATATTTATTTTTGTAGAAGAGAAAATTGATGTTTGATGAATTAAAAACTAATGTGTGATTTTAGTATGTTTCTTAAATCAAAAAAGTAGGCAGACTTGCAAAATTGGCCTCCTGATAATCGGTCAGCACAGGTACTAGACATAGGCACTGTAAGAAATTTTAAGCAACCCTTGCATCATCAATGCTCCACCAACCTCGAGAACTATGATCGTACATCACGCATCTTTGAAACCAGAACACAATAATATAAAGTGTACCTGTTTTGCGGTTAAATATTAAGTGGCTGGTACCTACCCAGACAAGTTTGAACAAAAGCTCTACCTAGCTAACATAGCTTACACTGACTAACCTAGAAAATGTATTTGAAATAAATGTACCAATGATCCTAAAAATGTTTACAGGGTACGTTAATGCTAAATTTAATTCAATCTGTATGTTGCAAAGTAGTTATCCTTATCTAAATTAATTACATCGCTAGCTCTATATTGATTATCTCTTATCTTACACCTCATTATTTAAAAGACCTAGGATTCTTAATTATTCCCGGAACCGGATAGCTAATTAATAACAATGTTGCTTTACTATTTTAAAGCGCTTTTATCATAATGATGCAATGAAAAAACGCAACGGCTCATACTAAATACAACTTTAACAGTATGGCTTTACCTTCGGTCGGTAAAACTTTGGTTCCAAACTACCCGCATCAGTTAAAACTGTTAGAAAAGTTACAGCAGTTCCACAAACAAATGGCCACTATGCTGATTATGAGTGACTTATTTATTTAGAAAATTTCAAATCAGTTCTTTTATAACTTTTAAATAAAAAAGCGATCATTTAAAATGTAATTTATATTAAGCCTTAAAACTATTTAAGTAAAATGTAACTGCAATTAGGTTTTATACCTGTACAAAATATTATATCCGACGATCATGATACCAAATAAACATTTTTAACAACAATACCATTTCACACGTGGGTTCCTTTGAAAGAGGCAATTTCTCGAGTAATTTTCAAACTTCCTTAAAGTGTTTATCAGGAGTGTCGGTCATCTTCCATTATATTGTATTCTAAATAAATTGTGCAATCAATTCGAGCTTCAAACTCTTGCGTTTTCTCGCTAGCATAAATCGGTACAAAAGTGGGCGTGCATTGGTGCATATGTGGACAACTTTATTTCACATATTTTTCATATAAATTTATTCAATTTCTAGTCTAAGTATATATAAAGGTTTATAGATTATAATTATGCTTAAAACTTATACACGTAAAATAAATACAACTAAAATCCATAAAAGGTTTTTGCGAAAACGAAACAAATGCAACAATTATTATATCTAATTCTAAAGTAATTAAATAAATAATTAATATTAATCTAAAATACTTTGTACGATTACCATATACGATGCTAATTTATTTACAATTTCTGAACTATACTAATAATCTCACTTTGGTAAACTGTGGTTAATAAGTTTTTATAAAAATCGATTTTAACGTAAATATTTATATTTAGTATAAATAACGATTTGCGCCTTTGCCTTTGCATTTTTTTTATTATTATATACACATATTCGGTCAATTTTATTTTTACTTAGCTTGATTTAGTAATGGTTTTTAAATATTTACGTTAAAATATATTTTTTGAAATACATAATTATCAAACTAAGTACATCTATTACAAATGATGAATCTAAATCATAACTGGCATAAGGAGGTCAGCTACAACAGTCAAACAATTAAAACACATGCAAACACACTCACAAAATGACTATTTACATTATTAATACTTATTTTTATAAATTACTTAATATATTCACACTGGCAGTAACACACTGTACACGGTATTAAAGTGAAACCTCTTTTTTCCTTCCAACAACGTTTTATTTTGTAACGTTATATAATAAGAATTTTTGTCGCCGGATATTCAAGTCTGGGTGTTTTTTTTAATCTGTTATTATTTAATAAGGAAATTTGAATTCGAATTCAATAATTTTTAGATAAATTTCTCCTTAAATATAAACTGATCTATCGTCTTCTTCTAATATAGACGAGAAGAAGACAAGACATCACTTCAAAATAGACAATAGTTAGTATAAATTCAATTTGCGTAATGCAAAAAACTTATAAACGTATATAACAAGCTATAATCATTAAATAGGAAATGGATGTAACATGACATTTGATTTGTATTTATTTTAATATTTTTTGAAGGACCACCCCTCCAAATAGATATCCAAAAAGCAATTGTGTATTGTATGAAAATATAGTATCAAAAATGTTACATCGAACTAACATTATACTATTTTTTTTTCTCTGATTATATACATAAACTAATAATTAGCTAAAGGGTTATTACATTAAATAAACAATCAATCTGACATAATTTAGTACAGTAACAGTAACAGCCTGTAAATGTCCCACTGCTGGGCTAAGGCCTCCTCTCCCTTTTTTGAGGAGAAGGTTTGGAGCTTATTCCACCACGCTGCTCCAGTGCGGGTTGGTAGAATACACATGTGGCAGAATTTCGATGAAATTAGACACATGCAGGTTTCCTCACGATGTTTTCCTTCACCGAAAAGCACGAGATGAATTATAAACAGAAATTAAGCACATGTAAATTCAGAGGTGCTCGCCCGGGTTTGAACCCACGTTCATCGGTTAAGATTCACGCGTTCTTACCACTGGGCCATCTCGACATAATTTAGACCAGGAGCCATTTTCAATGAAGTATCTTATTTAAAATAGTAGAAAAAATAATAGAACATAATACTTATGTTAAAGTATCAATCACATGTAAAGAAGAATCAAATCAAAAAAGGAATCACCCTCATGCAAAGTATACTAAGTTTTTGTGGGAAACTACACAAATTTAGTTAAAATAAAAGTATTTCATAGAAGTCGAAAGCAATTTACAAGTTCGAATTATGATATTTTTTTTTTTTTATAGAATAGGAAGGCGGACGAGCATATGGGCCACCTGATGGTAAGTGATCACCAACGCTCTTAGACATTGGCATTGTAAGAAATGTCAACCATCGCTTACATATCCAATGCGCCACCAACCTTGGGAACTAAGATTTTATGTCCCTTGTGCCTGTAATTACACTGGCTCACTCACCCTTCAAACCGGAACACAACAATATCAAGTATTGCTGTTTTGCGGTAGAATATCTGATGAGTGGGTGGAACCTACCCAGACGAGCTTGCACAAAGCCCTACCACCAGTAAATGATATAAAGTATGGACAAATGTAGCAATAAAATGTAGCAAAAATGGAGTAATAAAAATCATTTAACATCTGTAAGTAGTTGACCGACTGCAACAACAAGCAATTTTAGTAATTGTTAAATATAGAAAAGTATTATTTGTGTGTGCCAGCTCTCTAGATTCAAACGTAAAACCCAGTAAGTATAATTCGGTCTCATTACTCACAGTTTTACCCAGTTTTACTGGGTTTCAGTTGGTAACCACTTTATTTGAAATTAACTTCACCAGGAACCCTCAGAAGTTGAAAACGTGCTGAAAATATAACTGAAATATTCCACTGTATAATGTTGCTTTTATATAAGTAGCTAGTTGTTGCGATTTTGCTTGTTTAGAATTAACAAGTTCACTTCCTAGTGGAGTATAAGTACAGTTCACTTATTCCACTCCCAAACAACTAAATATCAGGCTTACATTAAGCAGGTTTCAGCGTTAAGTTGAATGTGCTGTACCAACTGGCAATCAATATTATGCTATATCTAGATTTTTATTCAAATCTATAATTATTAATCCTAATGTATGAATGATAGAAAGGCGTTTCGTTAATATTTGTTTTTTTTTCATATAGGATGTAAAGTTAATTATACAGTAAACATTGTAGAGATACAATACGAGAAATTTTTGAAACCGATGGTAGATTTACATTCTATTAAATCTTTTATCATGGCGAAACAAGTGTTTGTAAGAGCAGTTGTTTTATATTGCTTGGTGATTTTTGATTTGATTTTATTCAAAGTTATAGATATCAATGTTTATGGACTAAAGGTGTGAAAGTGCTATTAACATATTTACTTGAAACAATTTGACAAAAAATATTAATAAAACTCAACGTTTCAAGTTTTACAGGCACTCAGGGTAAGTTCAGTCCGAGTTATTTCTTAATTAAAAATAGTTTTTTTTTTTATATTATCTTAAAATAATGAAATAACATAAGAACTCAATTATAAGTTTATGATTTGAGAAATATAAAATAATCTTAGTCCATTAAAACTCAGTCTCAGAAGCTCATCCGAGGCTTTATAATTAATTAGATTTTTATGTGCCATTATGAACATATTATTATATTGAAGTCATTTACTTATTATCCACTTATACCTGCTTGCAGTGTCTGCCATGAAGTATAGAAGATGATATAAACATTAAACTCATAGGGATGGAGAAGGATTGGAGCTTATTCCACCTAGCTCCTCTAAGGGGGGTCGGATATACATCTGGCACATTTTCAATTGACAAGTACAGGTTTCCTAACGATGTTTCACCGGCGATCACAAGGTGAATCATAAGCGAATATTAAGCATATAAAAATTTTGTTTTTTGTGCATGACCGGGCTTGCACCCGCAACCTAAGATTAAGATAAACGAGTTCTAAAACCCTGAGCCACACGGCTCAAGGTTTGGGATATTATCTCTCTTACCTGCTGATAATTTTTTTTTTATATTATACTGGGGTTACTGACGCTAAGTAGGTTTTCACAAGCACTTTTAAATCGAAATTTTTATATAAAGCTACCACTGGAATATGAATTCTACCGAGAAGAACCGGGAAAAAACACAGTAGTTACTCTTTTTAACAAACAAAAAATTACATCCGTAACAGCCTGTAAATGTCCCACTGCTGGGCTAAAGGCCTCCTCTCCTCTTTTTGAGGAGAAGGTTTGGAGCTTATTCCCATAATCATATAGAAATACATAATGTATTTATTATTATAACCTTGTATTTACCTTGTATGAACATCAACGAATACTAATTCCAAGCTCTTCTATCATTTATGTAATTCTCTAAAGTATAATGAGCCTTATTTATTAAAAAAGTTTTAACATTCGTTTGAAATTTAGTTATTGCTAAATGTAACGAGTAACTGTGTGAGTCATATTACCTTTTAACGTATTGATATTAAATGCGCTTTAAAATATGTTTTGCAACGATGGCCCAGAGATCAAAGTTGTCATATTAGGAAACCAGAAATAAATTTTAGGTCATTTAATGCTATGCCGTAATGTCAATTATGCTTTAGTTGATTCGTCTATTATTATTTTAAAAATACTGTATAACCTTCGGAATCGATTTATAAAATAATATACTTAATTTGTAAAATATTCTTTATTTATTCCTAAATAATGTAAAATAAAAAATATTAATGAACGTATTCTCTTAAAAGTAATTTGAACAGTCATTTTTCAAATATTCTTGTTATCGACTGACTAATTTATTGACTGTCTCGTTGGTTTAGTGGCTTGATGTAAGGTCATAGACCCGGAGGTCCTGGGCTTAAATCCCAGGTCGGGCCAATACAAAGTTATTGGGTGTTTCTGTCAGAAAATTCTCAGAAGCAGCCCGGAGTCTGGAAGTTGGAAGTGTGTATACTCCCGTGCCTCGGAAAGCACGTAAAGCCGTTGGTCCTACGCCTAAACTGTGTTGGATTGCCGTCCCATCGGATTATGAGAGTGAGGGAAGAGAGAGTGCATCTGTGTTTGCGCACACACTTGTGCACTATAATATCTCATGCGTAGTTATTAGTAGCCGTCGTGGCCGCAATCGGTCTGGAAGACATTATTATTCTTATTATCAAACGTAAAACTTGTATTAATTTTATTTGTCCATTTTCACGTTTAGTGGCGTTACGCTGAAATAAAAAACCAATGAAACATACGTGGGATTGAGGCTGGATGGCAATTTGACGTGTAAAACTCACTTAGCACAAACCAAAACAAAACCTTCATGCATTGGTCCCATAATGTTCTTCGTTGTATTCCACGATCACTGCGCTATAACATCTAACACTATACTCCCTTGTTAAACCACATATTTATAGGCAGATTATCCAAAACGAAATTATCTAACTTCTTTTTCGACACCCATATTTAACAAACATTTATACAGACACTAAAATCATGAATATTAAACATCTACATCTATACAATATTTGCATATGAATACACAACTATTAAAAAGTTCTCTTCACATTCACATTTAAACACGAAGTGACAAAGCGAAGTTGTCGCCGAGCTGGTTGGTCAGTCCTGAAGACGCGAACAAACTACGATAAAAAAATGATTATTGAAGGTTTGCAGATTTTTAATAAATGATAACCGTGAACCGTCGCGAGACGCCTGCAAATGTGAAACATTTAAATTATTTTGTGAAGATAAAACGCATAAATAATAGTTTATGAAAGGAGTATAAATAAAACATAATCTATTTTTTTTTTAAGAAAAAGTCATACTATCTTAAAGCGAGGCGACGCATCACAGTAACTCTGACATAGCATAGCATTAGATGTTTAACATCAATATTTTTCCTATATACATAAATGAGGCAATATGAGATCCACAATAACGCGATTTTTAAGGCATTTCCTGGCTCGCACAACCACGTTTTTCTGAACCGATATGTCTAAGGAAACTTCAAGAATAGAGCCTATTCCTTAAAGGACAGCAATACACTCCGATGTTGCAAATATCGATGGGCGGTAGTAATTTTCCATCAGTACTCCAACACTACATAAAAAAACGAAAAAAAAGTTAAATAATAAATAGAAGCAAGGGTGACTGTGGGTACTCACATGTAGTAGGTGGGTAGGTCTATATCAACTTAATCGCATTAGTTATAGATAACATCTTAGTTCCCAAGGTTGGTGGCGCATGGCGATGTAAGCGATGGTTAACATTTCTAACAATGCCAATGTCTATGGGCGTTGGCATTTACTTACCATCAGGTGGCCCATATGTTCATCCGCCAACCTATACTATAACAAAAAATAGACAAAGCGACAATGTTCACTTAGTATGCATACTAGTATGGATATCGTACATTCTTATAATATAAATGGCACATTTAAATAAGTTTAACGTAATTCCTAAATATTGAGTTTTAGATTAATCTTTCTCGTTTGTTTAATATTTTTAATAATATAGGTGAGAAGTCAGGTAAATGGGCTACTTATATGTTTTTACACTGCCCATAGATATCAGCAGTGTCAAAAATGTAATTGTTGATTTTAGAAGCAAAAAAAAAACAAAATCAATACTAAAAAACATGTGAAAAGATATTTTCACGTCTAAATAAAATTTTCAATAAAACTACATGAATTTTTATTTGTAAGTATTATATACATACATTATACAGTTTACATAGATACATTTCGTTAGTATCATGTTGTCTTGTATTTCTACAAATACCTGATCGCTATTTCATTCATTCGTATTTCCTGACTTGGTCGTATGCTGTTCCTAAACTTTGAATGCTCTACGCGAGTGGGAAAACAACCATGTTTTATTTGAATCAGCAACGAAAAATGAGCTTTATAGTAACAGAATAAGAATCAAGTTAAATGAATTTTATTACGCCAACCACATAACAAGCTAAACCAGTACATATCCTCAGAATTTGCAAATGTTTGACTGCAAAAATCTTAAGAACTGTTTTCTACATTTTT